>NW_026904235.1:0-61484 GCF_024500275.1 Phycodurus eques | reverse complement strand
AAAACTCCAACCAAAGCTTTGGGATTCAAACCACTGCTGTAACTAGTATAAAGGGGAGAGTTTTACTCTAAAATGCAAGAGAATTTACTTGGAAAGCATCCTTTGTGAAGTTATGAGTCAAAATAAAAAAGTGTACAGCAGGCGCTAGGAAGCATTTTTAAGCGATAAAAGCTGCAAATGTGTGTAAAACTCCAACCAAAGCTTTGGGATTCAAACCACTGCCTGTAACTAGTATAAAGGGGAGAGTTTTACTCTAAAAAGCAAGAGAATTTCCTTGGAAAGCATCCTTTGTGAAGTTATGAGTTACAAATAAAAAAAGTGTACAGCAGGGGCTGGGAAGCATTTTTAAGCAATAAAAACTGCAAATGTGTGTAAAACTCCAACCAAAGCTTTGGGATTCAAACCACTGCCTGTAACTAGTATAAAGGGGAGAGTTTCTACTTTAAAAGCAAGAGACTTTACTGGGAAAGCATCCTTTGTGAAGTTATGAGTTACAATAAAAAAAGTGTACAGCAGAGGGAGCTGGGAAGCATTTTTAAGCGATAAAAACTGCAAATGTGTGTAAAACTCCAACCAAAGCTTTGGGATTCAAACCACTGCCTGTAACTAGTATAAAGGGGAGAGTTTTACTCTAAAAAGCAAGAGACTTTACTGGGAAAGCATCCTTTGTGAAGTTATGAGTCAAAATAAAAAAAGTGTACAGCAGGCGCTGGGAAGCATTTTTAAGCGATAAAAACTGCAAATGTGTGTAAAACTCCAACCAAAGCTTTGGGATTCAAACCACTGCCTGTAACTAGTATAAAGGGGAGAGTTCTACTCTAAAAAGCAAGAGACTTTACTGGGAAAGCATCCTTTGTGAAGTTATGAGTCAAAATAAAAAAAGTGTACAGCAGGCGCTGGGAAGCATTTTTAAGCGATAAAAACTGCAAATGTGTGTAAAACTCCAACCAAAGCTTTGGGATTCAAACCACTGCCTGTAACTAGTATAAAGGGGAGAGTTTTACTCTAAAAAGCAAGAGAATTTACTGGGAAAGCATCCTTTGTGAAGTTATGAGTCAAAATAAAAAAAGTGTACAGCAGGCGCTGGGAAGCATTTTTAAGCGATAAAAACTGCAAATGTGTGTAAAACTCCAACCAAAGCTTTGGGATTCAAACCACTGCCTGTAACTAGTATAAAGGGGAGAGTTTTACTCTAAAAAGCAAGAGAATTTACTGGGAAAGCATCCTTTGTGAAGTTATGAGTTACAATAAAAAAAGTGTACAGCAGAGGGAGCTGGAAGCATTTTTAAGCAATAAAAACTGCAAATGTGTGTAAAACTCCAACCAAAGCTTTGGGATTCAAACCACTGCCTGTAACTAGTATAAAGGGGAGAGTTCTACTCTAAAAAGCAAGAGACTTTACTGGGAAAGCATCCTTTGTGAAGTTATGAGTCAAAATAAAAAAAAGTGTACAGCAGGCGCTGGGAAGCATTTTTAAGCGATAAAAGCTGCAAATGTGTGTAAAACTCCAACCAAAGCTTTGGGATTCAAACCACTGCCTGTAACTAGTATAAAGGGGAGAGTTTCTACTCTAAAAAGCAAGAGAATTTACTGGGAAAGCATCCTTTGTGAAGTTATGAGTCAAAATAAAAAAAGTGTACAGCAGGCGCTGGGAAGCATTTTTAAGCAATAAAAACTGCAAATGTGTGTAAAACTCCAACCAAAGCTTTGGGATTCAAACCACTGCCTGTAACTAGTATAAAGGGGAGAGTTTTACTCTAAAAAGCAAGAGAATTTACTGGGAAAGCATCCTTTGTGAAGTTATGAGTCAAAATAAAAAAAGTGTACAGCAGGGGCTGGGAAGCATTTTTAAGCGATAAAAACTGCAAATGTGTGTAAAACTCCAACCAAAGCTTTGGGATTCAAACCACTGCCTGTAACTAGTATAAAGGGGAGAGTTTTACTCTAAAAGCAAGAGAATTTACTGGGAAAGCATCCTTTGTGAAGTTATGAGTCAAAATAAAAAAAGTGTACAGCAGGCGCTGGGAAGCATTTTTAAGCGATAAAAACTGCAAATGTGTGTAAAACTCCAACCAAAGCTTTGGGATTCAAACCACTGCCTGTAACTAGTATAAAGGGGAGAGTTTTACTCTAAAAGCAAGAGAATTTACTGGGAAAGCATCCTTTGTGAAGTTATGAGTTACAATAAAAAAAGTGTACAGCAGAGGAAGCTGGGAAGCATTTTTAAGCGATAAAACTGCAAATGTGTGTAAAACTCCAACCAAAGCTTTGGGATTCAAACCACTGCCTGTAACTAGTATAAAGGGGAGAGTTCTACTCTAAAAAGCAAGAGACTTTACTGGGAAAGCATCCTTTGTGAAGTTATGAGTCAAAATAAAAAAAGTGTACAGCAGGCGCTGGGAAGCATTTTTAAGCGATAAAAGCTGCAAATGTGTGTAAAACTCCAACCAAAGCTTTGGGATTCAAACCACTGCCTGTAACTAGTATAAAGGGGAGAGTTTTACTCTAAAAAGCAAGAGACTTTACTGGGAAAGCATCCTTTGTGAAGTTATGAGTTACAATAAAAAAAGTGTACAGCAGAGGGAGCTGGGAAGCATTTTTAAGCGATAAAAACTGCAAATGTGTGTAAAACTCCAACCAAAGCTTTGGGATTCAAACCACTGCCTGTAACTAGTATAAAGGGGAGAGTTTCTACTCTAAAAAGCAAGAGACTTTACTGGGAAAGCATCCTTTGTGAAGTTATGAGTCAAAATAAAAAAGTGTACAGCAGGGGCTGGGAAGCATTTTTAAGCGATAAAAGCTGCAAATGTGTGTAAAACTCCAACCAAAGCTTTGGGATTCAAACCACTGCCTGTAACTAGTATAAAGGGGAGAGTTTTACTCTAAAAAGCAAGAGAATTTACTGGGAAAGCATCCTTTGTGAAGTTATGAGTCAAAATAAAAAAAGTGTACAGCAGGCGCTGGGAAGCATTTTTAAGCGATAAAAACTGCAAATGTGTGTAAAACTCCAACCAAAGCTTTGGGATTCAAACCACTGCCTGTAACTAGTATAAAGGGGAGAGTTTCTACTCTAAAAAGCAAGAGAATTTACTGGGAAAGCATCCTTTGTGAAGTTATGAGTCAAAATAAAAAAAGTGTACAGCAGGCGCTGGGAAGCATTTTTAAGCAATAAAAACTGCAAATGTGTGTAAAACTCCAACCAAAGCTTTGGGATTCAAACCACTGCCTGTAACTGTATAAAGGGGAGAGTTCTACTCTAAAAAGCAAGAGAATTTACTGGGAAAGCATCCTTTGTGAAGTTATGAGTCAAAATAAAAAGAAGTGTACAGCAGGCGCTGGGAAGCATTTTTAAGCGATAAAAGCTGCAAATGTGTGTAA
This sequence comes from Phycodurus eques, assembly GCF_024500275.1. Taxonomy (NCBI): domain Eukaryota; kingdom Metazoa; phylum Chordata; class Actinopteri; order Syngnathiformes; family Syngnathidae; genus Phycodurus; species Phycodurus eques. The sequence continues at coordinate 58,106 of NW_026904235.1, read as the reverse complement.
AACTCCAACCAAAGCTTTGGGATTCAAACCACTGCCTGTAACTAGTATAAAGGGGAGAGTTTTACTCTAAAAAGCAAGAGAATTTACTGGGAAAGCATCCTTTGTGAAGTTATGAGTTACAAAAAAAAAGTGTACAGCAGGCGCTGGGAAGCATTTTTAAGCAATAAAAACTGCAAATGTGTGTAAAACTCCAACCAAAGCTTTGGGATTCAAACCACTGCCTGTAACTAGTATAAAGGGGAGAGTTTTACTCTAAAAAGCAAGAGAATTTACTGGGAAAGCATCCTTTGTGAAGTTATGAGTTAAATAAAAAAAGTGTACAGCAGAGGGAGCTGGGAAGCATTTTTAAGCAATAAAAACTGCAAATGTGTGTAAAACTCCAACCAAAGCTTTGGGATTCAAACCACTGCCTGTAACTAGTATAAAGGGGAGAGTTTTACTCTAAAAGCAAGAGAATTTACTGGGAAAGCATCCTTTGTGAAGTTATGAGTTAAATAAAAAAAGTGTACAGCAGAGGGAGCTGGGAAGCATTTTTAAGCAATAAAAACTGCAAATGTGTGTAAAACTCCAACCAAAGCTTTGGGATTCAAACCACTGCCTGTAACTAGTATAAAGGGGAGAGTTTTACTCTAAAAGCAAGAGAATTTACTGGGAAAGCATCCTTTGTGAAGTTATGAGTTACAATAAAAAAAGTGTACAGCAGAGGGAGCTGGGAAGCATTTTTAAGCAATAAAAACTGCAAATGTGTGTAAAACTCCAACCAAAGCTTTGGGATTCAAACCACTGCCTGTAACTAGTATAAAGGGGAGAGTTTTACTCTAAAAAGCAAGAGAATTTACTGGGAAAGCATCCTTTGTGAAGTTATGAGTCAAAATAAAAAAAGTGTACAGCAGGCGCTGGGAAGCATTTTTAAGCGATAAAAACTGCAAATGTGTGTAAAACTCCAACCAAAGCTTTGGGATTCAAACCACTGCCTGTAACTAGTATAAAGGGGAGAGTTTTACTCTAAAAAGCAAGAGAATTTACTGGGAAAGCATCCTTTGTGAAGTTATGAGTCAAATAAAAAAAGTGTACAGCAGGGGCTGGGAAGCATTTTTAAGCGATAAAAGCTGCAAATGTGTGTAAAACTCCAACCAAAGCTTTGGGATTCAAACCACTGCCTGTAACTAGTATAAAGGGGAGAGTTTACTCTAAAAAGCAAGAGAATTTACTGGGAAAGCATCCTTTGTGAAGTTATGAGTCAAAATAAAAAAAGTGTACAGCAGAGGCGCTGGGAAGCATTTTTAAGCGATAAAAACTGCAAATGTGTGTAAAACTCCAACCAAAGCTTTGGGATTCAAACCACTGCCTGTAACTAGTATAAAGGGGAGAGTTCTACTCTAAAAAGCAAGAGAATTTACTGGGAAAGCATCCTTTGTGAAGTTATGAGTCAAAATAAAAAAAGTGTACAGCAGGGGAGCTGGGAAGCATTTTTAAGCGATAAAAGCTGCAAATGTGTGTAAAACTCCAACCAAAGCTTTGGGATTCAAACCACTGCCTGTAACTAGTATAAAGGGGAGAGTTTACTCTAAAAAGCAAGAGAATTTACTGGGAAAGCATCCTTTGTGAAGTTATGAGTCAAAATAAAAAAAGTGTACAGCAGAGGCGCTGGGAAGCATTTTTAAGCGATAAAAACTGCAAATGTGTGTAAAACTCCAACCAAAGCTTTGGGATTCAAACCACTGCCTGTAACTAGTATAAAGGGGAGAGTTTTACTCTAAAAAGCAAGAGAATTTACTGGGAAAGCATCCTTTGTGAAGTTATGAGTCAAAATAAAAAAAGTGTACAGCAGAGGGAGCTGGGAAGCATTTTTAAGCGATAAAAACTGCAAATGTGTGTAAAACTCCAACCAAAGCTTTGGGATTCAAACCACTGCCTGTAACTAGTATAAAGGGGAGAGTTCTACTCTAAAAAGCAAGAGAATTTACTGGGAAAGCATCCTTTGTGAAGTTATGAGTCAAAATAAAAAAAGTGTACAGCAGGCGCTGGGAAGCATTTTTAAGCGATAAAAACTGCAAATGTGTGTAAAACTCCAACCAAAGCTTTGGGATTCAAACCACTGCCTGTAACTAGTATAAAGGGGAGAGTTTTACTCTGAAAAGCAAGAGAATTTACTGGGAAAGCATCCTTTGTGAAGTTATGAGTCAAAATAAAAAAAGTGTACAGCAGAGGGAGCTGGGAAGCATTTTTAAGCGATAAAAACTGCAAATGTGTGTAAAACTCCAACCAAAGCTTTGGGATTCAAACCACTGCCTGTAACTAGTATAAAGGGGAGAGTTCTACTCTAAAAAGCAAGAGACTTTACTGGGAAAGCATCCTTTGTGAAGTTATGAGTTACAAATAAAAAAAGTGTACAGCAGAGGCGCTGGGAAGCATTTTTAAGCGATAAAAACTGCAAATGTGTGTAAAACTCCAACCAAAGCTTTGGGATTCAAACCACTGCCTGTAACTAGTATAAAGGGGAGAGTTCTACTCTAAAAAGCAAGAGAATTTACTGGGAAAGCATCCTTTGTGAAGTTATGAGTTAAAATAAAAAAAGTGTACAGCAGAGGCGCTGGGAAGCATTTTTAAGCAATAAAAACTGCAAATGTGTGTAAAACTCCAACCAAAGCTTTGGGATTCAAACCACTGCCTGTAACTAGTATAAAGGGGAGAGTTTTACTCTAAAAAGCAAGAGAATTTACTGGGAAAGCATCCTTTGTGAAGTTATGAGTCAAAATAAAAAAAGTGTACAGCAGAGGGAGCTGGGAAGCATTTTTAAGCAATAAAAACTGCAAATGTGTGTAAAACTCCAACCAAAGCTTTGGGATTCAAACCACTGCCTGTAACTAGTATAAAGGGGAGAGTTTTACTCTAAAAAGCAAGAGAATTTACTGGGAAAGCATCCTTTGTGAAGTTATGAGTCAAAATAAAAAAAGTGTACAGCAGGCGCTGGGAAGCATTTTTAAGCGATAAAAGCTGCAAATGTGTGTAAAACTCCAACCAAAGCTTTGGGATTCAAACCACTGCCTGTAACTAGTATAAAGGGGAGAGTTCTACTCTAAAAAGCAAGAGACTTTACTGGGAAAGCATCCTTTGTGAAGTTATGAGTCAAAATAAAAAAGTGTACAGCAGGCGCTGGGAAGCATTTTTAAGCGATAAAAACTGCAAATGTGTGTAAAACTCCAACCAAAGCTTTGGGATTCAAACCACTGCCTGTAACTAGTATAAAGGGGAGAGTTTTACTCTAAAAAGCAAGAGAATTTACTGGGAAAGCATCCTTTGTGAAGTTATGAGTTACAAATAAAAAAAGTGTACAGCAGAGGGAGCTGGGAAGCATTTTTAAGCGATAAAAACTGCAAATGTGTGTAAAACTCCAACCAAAGCTTTGGGATTCAAACCACTGCCTGTAACTAGTATAAAGGGGAGAGTTTCTACTCTAAAAAGCAAGAGAATTTACTGGGAAAGCATCCTTTGTGAAGTTATGAGTCAAATAAAAAAAGTGTACAGCAGGCGCTGGGAAGCATTTTTAAGCGATAAAAACTGCAAATGTGTGTAAAACTCCAACCAAAGCTTTGGGATTCAAACCACTGCCTGTAACTAGTATAAAGGGGAGAGTTTCTACTCTAAAAAGCAAGAGAATTTACTGGGAAAGCATCCTTTGTGAAGTTATGAGTCAAAATAAAAAAAGTGTACAGCAGGCGCTGGGAAGCATTTTTAAGCGATAAAAACTGCAAATGTGTGTAAAACTCCAACCAAAGCTTTGGGATTCAAACCACTGCCTGTAACTAGTATAAAGGGGAGAGTTTTACTCTAAAAAGCAAGAGAATTTACTGGGAAAGCATCCTTTGTGAAGTTATGAGTTACAATAAAAAAAGTGTACAGCAGAGGGAGCTGGGAAGCATTTTTAAGCGATAAAAACTGCAAATGTGTGTAAAACTCCAACCAAAGCTTTGGGATTCAAACCACTGCCTGTAACTAGTATAAAGGGGAGAGTTCTACTCTAAAAAGCAAGAGAATTTACTGGGAAAGCATCCTTTGTGAAGTTATGAGTCAAAATAAAAAAAGTGTACAGCAGGCGCTGGGAAGCATTTTTAAGCGATAAAAACTGCAAATGTGTGTAAAACTCCAACCAAAGCTTTGGGATTCAAACCACTGCCTGTAACTAGTATAAAGGGGAGAGTTTTACTCTAAAAAGCAAGAGAATTTACTGGGAAAGCATCCTTTGTGAAGTTATGAGTCAAAATAAAAAAAGTGTACAGCAGAGGGAGCTGGGAAGCATTTTTAAGCGATAAAAACTGCAAATGTGTGTAAAACTCCAACCAAAGCTTTGGGATTCAAACCACTGCCTGTAACTAGTATAAAGGGGAGAGTTTTACTCTAAAAAGCAAGAGAATTTACTGGGAAAGCATCCTTTGTGAAGTTATGAGTCAAAATAAAAAAAGTGTACAGCAAGGCGCTGGGAAGCATTTTTAAGCGATAAAAACTGCAAATGTGTGTAAAACTCCAACCAAAGCTTTGGGATTCAAACCACTGCCTGTAACTAGTATAAAGGGGAGAGTTTCTACTCTAAAAAGCAAGAGAATTTACTGGGAAAGCATCCTTTGTGAAGTTATGAGTCAAAATAAAAAAAGTGTACAGCAGAGGGAGCTGGGAAGCATTTTTAAGCGATAAAAACTGCAAATGTGTGTAAAACTCCAACCAAAGCTTTGGGATTCAAACCACTGCCTGTAACTAGTATAAAGGGGAGAGTTCTACTCTAAAAGCAAGAGAATTTACTGGGAAAGCATCCTTTGTGAAGTTATGAGTCAAAATAAAAAAAGTGTACAGCAGAGGGAGCTGGGAAGCATTTTTAAGCGATAAAAACTGCAAATGTGTGTAAAACTCCAACCAAAGCTTTGGGATTCAAACCACTGCCTGTAACTAGTATAAAGGGGAGAGTTCTACTCTAAAAAGCAAGAGACTTTACTGGGAAAGCATCCTTTGTGAAGTTATGAGTTACAATAAAAAAAGTGTACAGCAAGGGAGCTGGGAAGCATTTTTAAGCAATAAAAACTGCAAATGTGTGTAAAACTCCAACCAAAGCTTTGGGATTCAAACCACTGCCTGTAACTAGTATAAAGGGGAGAGTTCTACTCTAAAAAGCAAGAGAATTTACTGGGAAAGCATCCTTTGTGAAGTTATGAGTTACAATAAAAAAAGTGTACAGCAGAGGGAGCTGGGAAGCATTTTTAAGCAATAAAAACTGCAAATGTGTGTAAAACTCCAACCAAAGCTTTGGGATTCAAACCACTGCCTGTAACTTGTATAAAGGGGAGAGTTTTACTCTAAAAAGCAAGAGAATTTACTGGGAAAGCATCCTTTGTGAAGTTATGAGTTACAATAAAAAAAGTGTACAGCAGAGGGAGCTGGGAAGCATTTTTAAGCAATAAAAACTGCAAATGTGTGTAAAACTCCAACCAAAGCTTTGGGATTCAAACCACTGCCTGTAACTAGTATAAAGGGGAGAGTTTTACTCTAAAAAGCAAGAGAATTTACTTGGAAAGCATCCTTTGTGAAGTTATGAGTCAAAATAAAAAAAGTGTACAGCAGGCGCTGGGAAGCATTTTTAAGCGATAAAAGCTGCAAATGTGTGTAAAACTCCAACCAAAGCTTTGGGATTCAAACCACTGCCTGTAACTAGTATAAAGGGGAGAGTTCTACTCTAAAAAGCAAGAGAATTTACTGGGAAAGCATCCTTTGTGAAGTTATGAGTTACAATAAAAAAAGTGTACAGCAGAGGGAGCTGGGAAGCATTTTTAAGCGATAAAAACTGCAAATGTGTGTAAAACTCCAACCAAAGCTTTGGGATTCAAACCACTGCCTGTAACTAGTATAAAGGGGAGAGTTTTACTCTAAAAAGCAAGAGAATTTACTGGGAAAGCATCCTTTGTGAAGTTATGAGTCAAAATAAAAAAAGTGTACAGCAGGGGAGCTGGGAAGCATTTTTAAGCGATAAAAGCTGCAAATGTGTGTAAAACTCCAACCAAAGCTTTGGGATTCAAACCACTGCCTGTAACTAGTATAAAGGGGAGAGTTTTACTCTAAAAAGCAAGAGAATTTCCTGGGAAAGCATCCTTTGTGAAGTTATGAGTTACAATAAAAAAAGTGTACAGCAGAGGGAGCTGTTGAGCATTTTTAAGCAATAAAAACTGCAAATGTATGTAATATCCAACCAAAGCTTTGGGATTCAAACCACTGCCTGTCACTCGTATGAAGGGGAGAGTTCTACTCTAAAAAGCAAGAGAATTTACTTGGAAAGCATCCTTTGTGAAGTTATGAGTCAAAATAAAAAAAGTGTACAGCAGGCGCTGGGAAAAATGTTTAAGCAATAAAAGCTGCAAATGTGTGTAAAACTCCAACCAAAGCTTTGGGATTCAAACCACTGCCTCTCACTCGTATAAAGGGGATAGTTTTACTCTAAAAAGCAAGAGAATTTCCTGGGAAAGCATCCTTTGTGAAGTTATGAGTTACAATAAAAAAAGTGAACAGCAGAGGGAGCTGTTAAGCATTTTTAAGCAATAAAAACAGCAAATGTGTGTAAAACTCCAACCAAAGCTTTGGGATTCAAACCACTGCCTGTAACTAGTATAAAGGGGAGAGTTCTACTCTAAAAAGCAAGAGACTTTACTGGGAAAGCATCCTTTGTGAAGTTATGAGTCAAAATAAAAAAAGTGTACAGCAGGCGCTGGGAAGCATTTTTAAGCAATAAAAACAGCAAATGTGTGTAAAACTCCAACCAAAGCTTTGGGATTCAAACCACTGCCTGTAACTAGTATAAAGGGGAGAGTTTTACTCTAAAAAGCAAGAGAATTTACTGGGAAAGCATCCTTTGTGAAGTTATGAGTTACAATAAAAAAAGTGTACAGCAGAGGGAGCTGTTAAGCATTTTTAAGCAATAAAAACTGCAAATGTGTGTAAAACTCCAACCAAAGCTTTGGGATTCAAACCACTGCCTGTAACTAGTATAAAGGGGAGAGTTATACTCTAAAAAGCAAGAGAATTCACTGGGAAAGCATCCTTTTTGAAGTTATAAGTCATAGTAAAAAAAAGTGTACAGCAGGCGCTGGGAAGCATTTTTAAGCGATAAAAGCTGCAAATGTGTGTAAAACTCCAACCAAAGCTTTGGGATTCAAACCACTGCCTGTAACTCAATCAAAGGGGAGAGTTTTACTCTGAAATGCAAGAAAATTTACTTGGAAAGCATCCTTTGTGAAGTTATGTGTGAAAATAAAAAAAGTGTTCAGCAGAGGGAGCTGAGAAGCATTTTTAAGCGATAAAAACAGCAAATGTGTGTAAAACTCCAACCAAAGCTTTGGGATTCAAACCACTGCCTGTAACAAGTATAAAGGGGAGAGTTCTCCTCTAAAAAGCAAGATAATTTACTGGGAAAGCATCGTTTGTGAAGTTATGAGTCAAAATAAAAAAAGTGTACAGCAGACGGAGCTGGGAAGCACTTTAAGCAATAAAAACTGCAAATGTGTGTAAAACTCCAAACAAAGCTTTGGGATTCAAACCACTGCCTGTAACTAGTATAAAGGGGAGAGTTTTCCTCTAAAATGCAAGAGAATTTACTTGGAAAGCATCCTTTGTGAAGTTATGAGTGAAAATAAAAAAGGTGTACAGCAGAGGGAGCTGGGAAGCATTTTGAAGTGATAAAAGCTGCAAATGTGTGAAAAACTCCAACCAAAGCTTTGGGATTCAAACCACTGCCTGTAACTTGTATAAAGGGAAGAGTTGGACTCTAAAATGCAAGAGAATTTACTTGGAAAGCATCCTTTGTGAAGTTATGAGTGAAAATAAAAAAATAATTCAGAAGAGGTAGCTGAGAAGCATTTTTAAGCGAGAAAAACTGCAAATGTGTGTAAAACTACAACCAAAGCTTTGGGATTCAAACCACTGCCTGTAACCAGTATAAAGGGGAGAGTTCTTCTCTAAAAAGCAAGATAATTTACTGGGAAAGCATCCTTTGTGAAGTTATGAGTCAAAATAAAAAAAGTGTTCAGCAGAGGGAGCTGGGAAGCATTTTTAAGCGATAAAAGCTGCAAATGTGTGTAAAACTCCAACCAAAGCTTTGGGATTCAAACCACTGCCTGTTACAAGTGTAAAGGGGTGAGTTTTTCTCTAAAATGCAAGAGACTTTACTGGGAAAGCATCCTTTGTGAAGTTAAGAGTCAAAATAAAAAAAAGTGTATAGCAGGCGCTGGGAAGTTTTTTTTAGCGATAAAAACAGCAAATGTGTGTAAAACTCCAACCAAATCTTTGGGATTCAAACCAGTGCCTGTTACTAGTATAAAGGGGAGAGTTTTACTCTAAAAAGCAAGAGAATTTACTGGGAAAGCATCCTTTGCGAAATTATGAGTTACAATAAAAAAAGTGTAGAGCAGAGGGAGCTGAGAAGCATTTTTAAGCGATAAAAACTGCAAATGTGTGTAAAACTACAACCAAAGCTTTGGGATTCAAACCACTGCCTGTAACTCGTATAAGGGGGAGAGTTTTACTCTAAAAAGCAAGAGATTTTACTGGGAAAGCATCCTTTGTGAAGTTATGAGTGAAAATAAAAAAAGTGTACAGCAGAGGGAGCTGGGAAGACTTTTTAAGCAATAAAAACTGCAAATGTGTGGAAAACTCCAACCAAAGCTTTGGGATTCAAACCACTGCCTGTCACTCGTATGAAGGGGAGAGTTTTACTCTAAAATGCAAGAGACTTTACTTGGAAAGCATCCTTTGTGAAGTTATGAGTTACAATAAAAAAGTGTACAGCAGAGGGAGCTGTTAAGACTTTTTAAGCAATAAAAACTGCAAATGTGTGGAAAACTCCAACCAAAGCTTTGGGATTCAAACCACTGCCTGTAACTCGTATAAAGGGGAGAGTTCTACTCTAAAAAGCAAGAGAATTTACTGGGAAAGCATCCTTTGTGAAGTTATGAGTCAAAATAAAAAAAGTGTACAGCAGTCGCTGGGAAGCATTTTTAAGCGATAAAAGCTGCAAATGTGTGTAAAACTCCAACCAAAGCTTTGGGATTCAAACCACTGCCTCTAACTCGTATAAAGGGGAGAGTTTTTCTCTAAAAAGCAAGATAATTTACTGGGAAAGCATCCTTTGTGAAGTTATGAGTCAAAATAAAAAAAGTGTACAGCAGAGGGAGCTGGGAAGCATTTTTAAGCAATAAAAACTGCAAATGTATGTAAAACTCCAACCAAAGCTTTGGGATTCAAACCACTGCCTGTCACTCGTATGAAGGGGAGAGTTCTACTCTAAAAAGCAAGAGAATTTACTGGGAAAGCATCCTTTGTGAAGTTATGAATGAAAATAAATAAAGTGTACAGCAGAGGGAGCTAGGAAGCATTTTTAAGCAATAAAAGCTGCAAATGTGTTGTGTAAAACTCCAACCAAAGCTTTGGGATTCAAACCACTGCCTGTAACTAGTATAAAGGGGAGAGTTTTACTCTAAAAAGCAAGAGAATTTCCTGGGAAAGCATCCTTTGTGAAGTTCTGAGTTACAAAAAAAAAAAGTGTACAGCAGAGGGAGCTGTTAAGCATTTTTAAGCAATAAAAACTGCAAATGTGTGTAAAACTCCAACCAAAGCTTTGGGTTTCAAACCACTGCCTCTAACTAGTATAAAGGGGAGAGTTCTACTCTAAAAAGCAAGAGACTTTACTGGGAAAGCATCCTTTGTGAAGTTATGAGTCAAAATAAAAAAAGTGTACAGCAGGCGCTGGGAAGCATTTTTAAGCGATAAAAGCTGCAAATGTGTGTAAAACTCCAACCAAAGCTTTGGGATTCAAACCACTGCCTGTAACTAGTATAAAGGGGAGAGTTCTTACTCTAAAAAGCAAGAGAATTTACTGGGAAAGCATCCTTTGTGAAGTTATGAGTTACAATAAAAAAAGTGTACAGCAGAGGGAGCTGGTAAGCATTTTTAAGCAATAAAAACTGCAAATGTGTGTAAAACTCCAACCAAAGCTTTGGGATTCAAACCACTGCCTGTAACTAGTATAAAGGGGAGAGTTCTACTCTAAAAAGCAAGAGACTTTACTGGGAAAGCATCCTTTGTGAAGTTATGAGTACAAATAAAAAAAGTGTACAGCAGAGGAGCTGGGAAGCATTTTTAAGCGATAAAAACTGCAAATGTGTGTAAAACTCCAACCAAAGCTTTGGGATTCAAACCACTGCCTGTAACTAGTATAAAGGGGAGAGTTCTACTCTAAAAAGCAAGAGACTTTACTGGGAAAGCATCCTTTGTGAAGTTATGAGTTACAATAAAAAAAGTGTACAGCAGAGGGAGCTGGGAAGCATTTTTAAGCAATAAAAACTGCAAATGTGTGTAAAACTCCAACCAAAGCTTTGGGATTCAAACCACTGCCTGTAACTAGTATAAAGGGGAGAGTTCTACTCTAAAAGCAAGAGACTTTACTGGGAAAGCATCCTTTGTGAAGTTATGAGTCAAATAAAAAAAGTGTTACAGCAGGCGCTGGGAAGCATTTTTAAGCGATAAAAGCTGCAAATGTGTGTAAAACTCCAACCAAAGCTTTGGGATTCAAACCACTGCCTCTAACTAGTATAAAGGGGAGAGTTTTACTCTAAAAAGCAAGAGAATTTACTGGGAAAGCATCCTTTGTGAAGTTATGAGTTACAATAAAAAAAGTGTACAGCAGAGGGAGCTGGTAAGCATTTTTAAGCAATAAAAACTGCAAATGTGTGTAAAACTCCAACCAAAGCTTTGGGATTCAAACCACTGCCTGTAACTCGTATAAAGGGGAGAGTTCTACTCTAAAAAGCAAGAGACTTTACTGGGAAAGCATCCTTTGTGAAGTTATGAGTTACAATAAAAAAAGTGTACAGCAGGCGCTGGGAAGCATTTTTAAGCGATAAAAGCTGCAAATGTGTGTAAAACTCCAACCAAAGCTTTGGGATTCAAACCACTGCCTGTAACTAGTATAAAGGGGAGAGTTTTACTCTAAAAAGCAAGAGAATTTACTGGGAAAGCATCCTTTGTGAAGTTATGAGTTACAATAAAAAAAGTGTACAGCAGAGGGAGCTGTGAAGCATTTTTAAGCAATAAAAACTGCAAATGTGTGTAAAACTCCAACCAAAGCTTTGGGATTCAAACCACTGCCTGCTAACTCGTATGAAGGGGAGAGTTCTACTCTAAAAAGCAAGAGAATTTACTGGGAAAGCATCCTTTGTGAAGTTATGAGTCAAAATAAAAAAAGTGTACAGCAGGCGCTGGGAAGCATTTTTAAGCAATAAAAGCTGCAAATGTGTGTAAAACTCCAACCAAAGCTTTGGGATTCAAACCACTGCCTCTAACTAGTATAAAGGGGAGAGTTCTACTCTAAAAAGCAAGAGAATTTACTGGGAAAGCATCCTTTGTGAAGTTATGAGTTACAATAAAAAAAGTGTACAGCAGAGGAGCTGGGAAGCATTTTTAAGCAATAAAAACTGCAAATGTGTGTAAAACTCCAACCAAAGCTTTGGGATTCAAACCACTGCCTGTAACTAGTATAAAGGGGAGAGTTCTACTCTAAAAAGCAAGAGACTTTACTGGGAAAGCATCCTTTGTGAAGTTATGAGTCAAAATATAAAAAGTGTACAGCAGAGCGCTGGGAAGCATTTTTAAGCAATAAAAGCTGCAAATGTGTGTAAAACTCCAACCAAAGCTTTGGGATTCAAACCACTGCCTCTAACTCGTATAAAGGGGAGAGTTTTACTCTAAAAGCTAAGAGACTTTACTGGGAAAGCATCCTTTGTGAAGTTATGAGTTACAATAAAAAAAGTGTACAGCAGAGGGAGCTGGGAAGCATTTTTAAGCAATAAAAACTGCAAATGTGTGTAAAACTCCAACCAAAGCTTTGGGTTTCAAACCACTGCCTCTAACTAGTATAAAGGGAAGAGTTCTACTCTAAAAAGCAAGATACTTTACTGGGTAAGCATACTTTGTGAAGTTATGAGTCAAAAAAATTTTTTTACAGCAGGCGCTGGGAAGCATTTTTCAGCGATAAAAGCTGCAAATGTGTGTAAAACTCCAACCAAAGCTTTGCTATTCAAACCACTGCCTCTAACTAGTATAAAGGGGGGAGTTTGACTCTCAAAAGTAAGAGACTTTACTGGGAAAGCATCCTTTGTGAAGTTATGAGTTACAATAAAAAAAGTGTACAGCAGAGGGAGCTGTTAAGCATTTTTAAGCAATAAAAACTGCAAATGTGTGTAAAACTCCAACCAAAGCTTTGGGATTCAAACCACTGCCTGTCACTCGTATGAAGGGGAGAGTTCTACTCTAAAAAGCAAGAGAATTTACTGGGAAAGCATCCTTTGTGAAGTTATGAGTCAAAATAAAAAAGTGTACAGCAGGCGCTGGGAAGCATTTTTAAGCGATAAAAACTGCAAATGTGTGTAAAACTCCAACCAAAGCTTTGGGATTCAAACCACTGCCTGTAACTAGTATAAAGGGGAGAGTTTTACTCTAAAAAGCAAGAGAATTTACTGGGAAAGCATCCTTTGTGAAGTTATGAGTTACAATAAAAAAAGTGTACAGCAGAGGGAGCTGGTAAGCATTTTTAAGCAATAAAAACTGCAAATGTGTGTAAAACTCCAACCAAAGCTTTGGGATTCAAACCACTGCCTGTCACTCGTATGAAGGGGAGAGTTCTACTCTAAAAAGCAAGAGAATTTACTTGGAAAGCATCCTTTGTGAAGTTATGAGTCAAAATAAAAAAAGTGTACAGCAGGCGCTGGGAAAAAATTTTAAGCAATAAAAGCTGCAAATGTGTGTAAAACTCCAACCAAAGCTTTGGGATTCAAACCACTGCCTCTCACTCGTATAAAGGGGATAGTTTTACTCTAAAAAGCAAGAGAATTTCCTGGGAAAGCATCCTTTGTGAAGTTATGAGTTACAATAAAAAAAGTGAACAGCAGAGGGAGCTTGGAAGCATTTTTAAGCAATAAAAACAGCAAATGTGTGTAAAACTCCAACCAAAGCTTTGGGATTCAAACCACTGCCTGTAACTAGTATAAAGGGGAGAGTTCTACTCTAAAAAGCAAGAGACTTTACTGGGAAAGCATCCTTTGTGAAGTTATGAGTCAAAACAAAAAAAGTGTACAGCAGGCAGTGGGAAGCATTTTTAAGCGATAAAAACTGCATATGTGTGTAAAACTCCAACCAAAGCTTTGGGATTCAAACCACTGCCTGTAACGAGTATAAAGGGGAGAGTTTTACTCTAAAATGCAAGAGAATTTCCTGCGAAAGCATCCTTTGTGAAGTTATGAGTTACAAAAAAAAAAGTGTACAGCAGAGGGAGCTGGGAAGCATTTTTAAGCAATAAAAACTGCAAATGTGTGTAAAACTCCAACCAAAGCTTTGGGATTCAAACCACTGCCTGTAACTAGTATAAAGGGGAGAGTTCTACTCTAAAAAGCAAGAGACTTTACTGGGAAAGCATCCTTTGTGAAGTTATGAGTTACAAAAAAAAAGTGTACAGCAGAGGGAGCTGTTAAGCATTTTTAAGCAATAAAAACTGCAAATGTGTGTAAAACTCCAACCAAAGCTTTGGGTTTCAAACCACTGCCTCTAACTAGTATAAAGGGGAGAGTTCTACTCTAAAAAGCAAGAGACTTTACTGGGAAAGCATCCTTTGTGAAGTTATGAGTCAAATAAAAAAAGTGTACAGCAGAGGGAGCTGGGAAGCATTTTTAAGCAATAAAAACTGCAAATGTGTGTAAAACTCCAACCAAACCTTTGGGTTTCAAACCACTGCCTCTAACTTGTATAAAGGGGAGAGTTCTACTCTAAAAAGCAAGAGACTTTACTGGGAAAGCACCCTTTGTGAAGTTATGAGTCAAAATAAAAAAAGTGTACAGCAGGCGCTGGGAAGCATTTTTAAGCGATAAAAAGCTGCAAATGTGTGTAAAACTCCAACCAAAAGCTTTGGGATTCAAACCACTGCCTCTAACTCGTATAAAGGGGAGAGTTTTACTCTAAAAAGCAAGAGAATTTACTGGGAAAGCATCCTTTGTGAAGTTATGAGTTACAATAAAAAAAGTGTACAGCAGAGGGAGCTGGGAAGAATTTTTAAGCAATAAAAACAGAAAATGTGTGTAAAACTCCAACCAAAGCTTTGGGTTTCAAACCACTACCTCTAACTAGTATAAAGGGGAGAGTTTTACTCTAAAAAGCAAGAGAATTTAGTGGGAAAGCATCCTTTGTGAAGTTATGAGTCAAAATAAAAAGTGTTCAGCAGGCGCTGGGAAGCATTTTTCAGCGATAAAAGCTGCAAATGTGTGTAAAACTCCAACCAAAGCTTTGCGATTCAAACCACTGCCTCTAACTAGTATAAAGGGGGGAGTTTGACTCTCAAAAGTAAGAGACTTTACTGGGAAAGCATCCTTTGTGAAGTTATGAGTTACAATAAAAAAAGTGTACAGCAGAGGGAGCTGGTAAGCATTTTTAAGCAATAAAAACTGCAAATGTGTGTAAAACTCCAACCAAAGCTTTGGGATTCAAACCACTGCCTCTAACTTGTATAAAGGGGAGAGTTCTACTCTAAAAAGCAAGAGACTTTACTGGGAAAGCACCCTTTGTGAAATTATGAGTTACAATAAAAAAAGTGTACAGCAGAGGGAGCTGGGAAGCATTTTTAAGCGATAAAAATTGCAAATGTGTGTAAAACTACAACCAAAGCTTTGGGATTCAAACCACTGACTGTAACTCGTATAAGGGGGAGAGTTTTACTCTAAAAAGCAAAAGAATTTACTGGGAAAGCATCCTTTGTGAAGTTATGAGTGAAAATAAAAAAAGTGTACAGCAGGCGCTGGGAAGCATTTTTAAGCAATAAAAACAGCAAATGTGTGTAAAACTCCAACCAAAACATTGGGATTAAAACCACTGCCTGTAACTCGTATCAAGGGGAGAGTTCTAGACTATAAAGCAAGAGACTTTACTGAGAAAGCATCCTTTGTGAAGTTATGAGTCAAAATATAAAAAGTGGACAGCAGGACGCTGGGAAGCATTTTTAAGCGATAAAAGCTGCAAATGTGTGTAAAACTCCAACCAAAGCTTTGGGATTCAAACCACTGCCTCGAACTCGTATAAAGGGGAGAGTTTTACTCTAAAAGCGAAGAGACTTTACTTGGAAAGCATCCTTTGTGAAGTTATGAGTTACAAATAAAAAAAGTGGACAGCAGAGGGAGCTGGGAAGCATTTTTAAGCAATAAAAACTGCAAATGTGTGTAAAACTCCAACCAAAGCTTTGGGATTCAAACCACTGCCTCTAACTTGTATAAAGGGGAGAGTTCTACTCTAAAAAGCAAGAGACTTTACTGGGAAAGCATCCTTTGTGAAGTTATGAGTACAAAATAAAAAAGTGTACAGCAGGCGCTGGGAAGCATTTTTAAGCGATAAAAGCTGCAAATGTGTGTAAAACTCCAACCAAAGCTTTGGATTCAAACCACTGCTTCTAACTTGTATAAAGGGGAGAGTTCTACTCTAAAAAGCAAGAGACTTTACTGGGAAAGCATCCTTTGTGAAGTTATGAGTACAAAAAAAAAAGTGTACAGCAGGCGCTGGGAAGCATTTTTAAGCGATGAAAGCTGCAAATGTGTGTAAAACTCCAACCAAAGCTTTGGGATTCAAACCACTGCTTCTAACTTGTATAAAGGGGAGAGTTCTACTCTAAAAAGCAAGAGAATTTAGTGGGAAAGCATCCTTTGTGAAGTTATGAGTCGAAATAAAAAAAGTGTTCAGCAGGCGCTGGGAAGCATTTTTCAGCGATAAAAGCTGCAAATGTGTGTAAAACTCCAATCAAAGCTTTGGGATTCAAACCACTGCTTCTAACTTGTATAAAGGGGAGAGTTCTACTCTGAAAAGCAAGAGACTTTACTGAGAAAGCATCCTTTGTGTTGTTATTAGTCAAAATATAAAAAGTGGACAGCAGGCGCTGGGAAGCATTTTTAAGCGATAAAAGCTGCAAATGTATGTAAAACTCCAACCAAAGCTTTGGGATTTAAAACCACTGCCTCGAACAAGTATAAAGGGGAGAGTTCTACTCTAAAAAGCAAGAGAATTTAGTGGGAAAGCATCCGTTGTGAAGTTATGAGTTACAATAAAAAAAGTGTGAAGCAGAGGGAGCTGGGAAGCATTTTTATGCAATAAAAACTGCAAATGTGTGTGAAACTCCAACCAAAGCTTTGGGATTCAAACCACTGCCTGAAACTAGTATAAAGGGGAGAATTCTACTCTGAAAAGCAAGAGAATTTACTGGGAAAGCATCCTTTGTGAAGTTATGAGTCAAAATAAAAAAGTGGACAGCAGGCGCTGGGAAGCATTTTAAGCGATAAAAACTGCAAATGTGTGTAAAACTCCAAACAAACCTTTGGGATTCAAATCACTGCCTGTAACGAGTATAAAGGGGAGAGTTCTAGACTATAAAGCAAGAGACTTTACTGAGAAAGCATCCTTTGTGAAGTTATGAGTCAAAATTTAAAAAGGGGACAGCAGGCGCTGGGAAGCATTTTTAAGCGATAAAAGCTGCAAATGTGTGTAAAACTCCAACCAAAGCTTTGGGATTCAAGCCACTGCCTCGAACTCGTATAAAGGGGAGAGTTTTACTTTGAAATGCTAGAGACTTTACTTGGAAAGCATCCTTTGTGAAGTTATGAGTTACAATAAAAAAAGTGGACAGCAGAGGGAGCTGGGAAGAATTTTTAAGCAATAAAAACTAGCAAAATGTGTGTAAAACTCCAACCAAAGCTTTGGGATTCAAACCACTGCCTGTAACTAGTATAAAGGGGAGAGTTTTACTCTAAAAAGCAAGAGACTTTACTGGGAAAGCATCCTTTGTGAAGTTATGAGTGAAAATAAAAAAAGTGTACAGCAGAGGGAGCTGGGAAGCATTTTTAAGCAATAAAAACTGCAAATGTGTGTAAAACTCCAACCAAAGCTTTGGGATTCAAACCACTGCCTGTAACTCGTATAAAGGGGAGAGTTCTACTCTAAAAGCAAGAGACTTTACTGGGAAAGCATCCTTTATGAAGTTATGAGTTAAAATAAAAAATAGTGTACAGCAGAGGGAGTTGGGAAGCATTTTTAAGCAATAAAAAGCTGCAATTGTGTGGAAAACTCCAACCAAAGCTTTGAGATTCAAACCACTGCCTGTAACTAGTATAAAGGGGAGAGTTCTACTCTAAAAAGCAAGAGAATTTACTGGGAAAGCATCCTTTGTGAAGTTATGAGTCAAAATAAAAAAAGTGTACAGCAGGCGCTGGGAAGCATTTTTAAGCAATAAAAACTGCAAATGTGTGTAAAACTCCAACCAAAGCTTTGGGATTCAAACCACTGCCTGTAACTTGTATAAAGGGGAGAGTTCTACTCATAAAAAGCAAGAGACTTTACTGGGAAAGCATCCTTTGTGAAGTTATGAGTCGAAATAAAAAAAGTGTTCAGCAGTCGCTGGGAAGCATTTTTCTAGCGATAAAAGCTGCAAATGTGTGTAAAACTCCAATCAAAGCTTTGGGATTCAAACCACTGCTTCTAACTTGTATAAAGGGGAGAGTTCTACTCTAAAAAGCAAGAGACTTTACTGAGAAAGCATCCTTTGTGATGTTATTAGTCAAAATATAAAAAGTGGACAGCAGGCGCTGGGAAGCATTTTTAAGCGATAAAAGCTGCAAATGTATGTAAAACTCCAACCAAAGCTTTGGGATTCAAACCACTGCCTGTAACTAGTATAAAGGGGAGAGTTCTACTCTAAAAAGCAAGAGAATTTACTGGGAAAGCATCCTTTGTGAAGTTATGAGTCAAATAAAAAAAGTGTACAGCAGAGGAGCTGGGAAGCATTTTAAGCAATAAAAACTGCAAATGTGTGTAAAACTCCAACCAAAGCTTTGGGATTCAAACCACTGCCTGTAACTAGTATAAAGGGGAGAGTTCTTCTCTAAAAAGCAAGATAATTTACTGGGAAAGCATCCTTTGTGAAGTTATGAGTAAAAAAAAAAAAGTGTACAGCAGAGGCAGCTGGGAAGCATTTTTAAGCGATAAAAAGCTGCAAATGTGTGTAAAACTCCAACCAAAGCTTTGGGATTCAAACCACTGCCTCGTAACTCGTATAAAGGGGAGAGTTCTACTCTAAAATGCTAGAGACTTTACTTGGAAAGCATCCTTTGTGAAGTTATGAGTCAAAATAAAAAAAGTGTACAGCAGGCGCTGGGAAGCATTTTTAAGCGATAAAAGCTGCAAATGTGTGTAAAACTCCAACCAAAGCTTTGGGATTCAAACCACTGCTTCTAACTTGTATAAAGGGGAGAGTTCTACTCTAAAAGCAAGAGACTTTACTGAGAAAGCATCCTTTGTGTTAGTTATTAGTCAAAATATAAAAAGTGGACAGCAGGCGCTGGGAAGCATTTTTAAGCGATAAAAGCTGCAAATGTATGTAAAACTCCAACCAAAGCTTTGGGATTAAAACCACTGCCTCGTAACTAAGTATAAAGGGGAGAGTTCTACTCTAAAAAGCAAGAGAATTTACTGGGAAAGCATCCGTTGTGAAGTTATGAGTTACAATAAAAAAAGTGTACAGCAGAGGGAGCTGGGAAGCATTTTTAAGCAATAAAAAGTGCAAATGTGTGTGAAACTCCAACCAAAGCTTTGGGATTCAAACCACTGCCTGTAACTAGTATAAAGGGGAGAGTTCTACTCTAAAAAGCAAGAGACTTTACTGGGAAAGCATCCTTTGTGAAGTTATGAGTACAAATAAAAAAAGTGTACAGCAGGCGCTGGGAAGCATTTTTAAGCAATAAAAACAGCAAATGTGTGTAAAACTCCAACCAAAACATTGGGATTAAAACCACTGCCTGTAACTCGTATCAAGGGGAGAGTTCTACTCTAAAAAGCAAGAGAATTTAGTGGGAAAGCATCCTTTGTGAAGTTATGAGTCGAAATAAAAAAAGTGTTCAGCAGGCGCTGGGAAGCATTTTTCAGCGATAAAAGCTGCAAATGTGTGTAAAACTCCAATCAAAGCTTTGGGATTCAAACCACTGCTTCTAACTTGTATAAAGGGGAGAGTTCTACTCTAAAAAGCAAGAGACTTTACTGAGAAAGCATCCTTTGTGTTGTTATTAGTCAAAATATAAAAAGTGGACAGCAGGCGCTGGGAAGCATTTTTAAGCGATAAAAGCTGCAAATGTGTGTAAAACTCCAACCAAAGCTTTGGGATTCAAACCACTGCCTCTAACTAGTATAAAGGGGAGAGTTCTACTCTAAAAAGCAAGAGAATTTACGTGGGAAAGCATCGTTTGGGAAGTTATGAGTAAAATAAAAAAAGTGTACAGCAGGCGCTGGGAAGCATTTTTAAGCGATAAAAGCTGCAAATGTGTGTAAAACTCCAATCAAAGCTTTGGGATTCAAACCACTGCTTCTAACTTGTATAAAGGGGAGAGTTCTACTCTAAAAAGCAAGAGACTTTACTGAGAAAGCATCCTTTGTGTTGTTATTAGTCAAAATATAAAAAGTGGACAGCAGGCGCTGGGAAGCATTTTTAAGCGATAAAAGCTGCAAATGTATGTAAAACTCCAACCAAAGCTTTGGGATTTAAAACCACTGCCTGTAACTAGTATAAAGGGGAGAGTTCTACTCTAAAAAGCAAGAGAATTTACTGGGAAAGCATCCTTTGTGAAGTTATGAGTTACAATAAAAAAAGTGTACAGCAGAGGGAGCTGGGAAGCATTTTTAAGCAATAAAAACTGCAAATGTGTGTAAAACTCCAACCAAAGCTTTGGGATTCAAACCACTGCCTGTAACTAGTATAAAGGGGAGAGTTCTACTCTAAAAAGCAAGAGAATTTACTTGGAAAGCATCCTTTGTGAAGTTATGAGTGAAAATAAAAAAGGTGTACAGCAGGTGCTGGGAAACATTTTTAAGCAATAAAAACAGCAAATGTTTGAAAAACGCCAACCAAAGCTTTGGGATTAAAACCACTGCCTGTAACTAGTATAAAGGGGAGAGTTCGACTCTAAAAAGCAAGAGAATTTACTGGGAAAGCATCCTTTGTGAAGTTATGAGTGAAAATAAAAAAAAGTGTTCAGCAGAGGGAGCTGAGAAGCATTTTTAAGCGATAAAAACAGCAAATGTGTGTAAAACTCCAACCAAAGCTTTGGGATTCAAACCACTGCCTGTAACAAGTACAAAGGGGAGAGTTTTACTCTGAAAAGCAAGATAATTTACTGGGAAAGCATCGTTTGTGAAGTTATGAGTCAAAATAAAAAAAGTGTACAGCAGGAGCTGGGAAGCATTTTTAAGCAATAAAAACTGCAAATGTGTGTTAAACTCCAACCAAACCTTTGGGTTTCAAACCACTGCTTCTAACTTGTATAAAGGGGAGAGTTCTACTCTAAAAAGCAAGAGACTTTACTGAGAAAGCATCCTTTGTGTTGTTATTAGTCAAAATATAAAAAGTGGACAGCAGGCGCTGGGAAGCATTTTTAAGCGATAAAAGCTGCAAATGTATGTAAAACTCCAACCAAAGCTTTGGGATTCAAACCACTGCCTGTAACTTGTATAAAGGTGAGAGTTCTACTATAAAAAGCAAGAGAATTTACTGGGAAAGCATCCTTTGTGAAGTTATGAGTCAAAATAAAAAAAGTGTACAGCAGGAGCTGGGAAGCATTTTTAAGCAATAAAAACTGCAAATGTGTGTAAAACTCCAACCAAAGCTTTGGGATTCAAACCACTGCCTGTAAACTAGTATAAAGGGGAGAGTTCTACTCTAAAAAGCAAGAGAATTTACTGGGAAAGCATCCTTTGTGAAGTTATGAGTCCAAAAAAAAAAGTGTACAGCAGGCGCTGGGAAGCATTTTTAAGCGATAAAAGCTGCAAATGTGTGTAAAACTCCAACCAAAGCTTTGGGATTCAAACCACTGCCTGTAACTTGTATAAAGGGGAGAGTTCTACTCTAAAAAGCAAGAGACTTTACTGGGAAAGCATCCTTTGTGAAGTTATGAGTCGAAATAAAAAAAGTGTTCAGCAGGCGCTGGGAAGCATTTTTCAGCGATAAAAGCTGCAAATGTGTGTAAAACTCCAATCAAAGCTTTGGGATTCAAACCACTGCTTCTAACTTGTATAAAGGGGAGAGTTCTACTCTAAAAAGCAAGAGACTTTACTGAGAAAGCATCCTTTGTGTTGTTATTAGTCAAAATATAAAAAGTGGACAGCAGGCGCTGGGAAGCATTTTTAAGCGATAAAAGCTGCAAATGTATGTAAAACTCCAACCAAAGCTTTGGGATTCAAACCACTGCCTGTAACTAGTATAAAGGGGAGAGTTCTACTCTAAAAAGCAAGAGAATTTACTGGGAAAGCATCCTTTGTGAAGTTATGAGTTACAATAAAAAAAGTGTACAGCAGGTCGCTGGGAAGCATTTTTAAGCAATAAAAACTGCAAATTCGTGAAAAACTCCAACCAAAGCTTTGGGATTCAAACCACTGCCTGTAACTAGTATAAAGGGGAGAGTTCTACTCTAAAAAGCAAGAGACTTTACTGGGAAAGCATCCTTTGTGAAGTTACGAGTTACAATTAAAAAAGTGTAGAGCAGAGGGAGCTGGGAAGCATTTTTAAGAAATAAAAACTGTAAATGTGTGTAAAACTCCAACCAAAGCTTTGGGATTCAAACCAATGCCTCTAACTCGTATAAAGGGGAGAGTTTTACTCTGAAAATGCTAAGAGACTTTACTTGGAAAGCATCCTTTGTGAAGTTATGAGTCAAAATAAAAAAAGTGTACAGCAGGCGCTGGGAAGCATTTTTCAGCGATAAAAGCTGCAAATGTGTGTAAAACTCCAATCAAAGCTTTGGGATTCAAACCACTGCTTCTAACTTGTATAAAGGGGAGAGTTCTACTCTAAAAAGCAAGAGACTTTACTGAGAAAGCATCCTTTGTGTTGTTATTAGTCAAAATATAAAAAGTGGACAGCAGGCGCTGGGAAGCATTATTAAGCGATAAAAGCTGCAAATGTATGTAAAACTCCAACCAAAGCTTTGGGATTCAAACCACTGCCTCGTAACTAGTATAAAGGGGAGAGTTCTACTCTAAAAAGCAAGAGAATTTAGTGGGAAAGCATCCGTTGTGAAGTTATGAGTTACAATAAAAAAAGTGTACAGCAGAGGGAGCTGGGAAGCATTTTTAAGCAATAAAAAGTGCAAATGTGTGTGAAACTCCAACCAAAGCTTTGGGATTCAAACCACTGCCTGAAACTAGTATAAAGGGAAGAGTTCTACTCTAAAAAGCAAGAGAATTTACTGGGAAAGCATCCTTTGTGAAGTTATGAGTCCAAAAAAAAAAGTGTACAGCAGGCGCTGGGAAGCATTTTTAAGCAATAAAAACTGCAAATGTGTGTAAAACTCCAACCAAAGCTTTGGGATTCAAACCCCTCCCTGTAACTTGTACAAAGGGGAGAGTTCTACTCAAAAAAGCAAGAGACTTTACTGGGAAAGCATCCTTTGTGAAGTTATGAGTCGAAATAAAAAAAGTGTTCAGCAGTCGCTGGGAAGCATTTTTCTGCGATAAAAGCTGCAAATGTGTGTAAAACTCCAATCAAAGCTTTGGGATTCAAACCACTGCTTCTAACTTGTATAAAGGGGAGAGTTCTACTCTAAAAAGCAAGAGACTTTACTGAGAAAGCATCCTTTGTGTTGTTATTAGTCAAAATATAAAAAGTGGACAGCAGGCGCTGGGAAGCATTTTTAAGCGATAAAAGCTGCAAATGTATGTAAAACTCTAACCAAAGCTTTGGGATTTAAAACCACTGCCTCGAACAAGTATAAAGGGGAGAGTTCTACTCTAAAAAGCAAGAGAATTTAGTGGGAAAGCATCCGTTGTGAAGTTATGAGTTACAATAAAAAAAGTGTACAGCAGAGGGAGCTGGGAAGCATTTATATGCAATAAAAACTGCAAATGTGTGTGAAACTCCAACCAAAGCTTTGGGATTCAAACCACTGCCTGAAACTAGTATAAAGGGGAGAGTTCTACTCTAAAAAGCAAGAGAATTTACTGGGAAAGCATCCTTTGTGAAGTTATGAGTCAAAATTAAAAAAGGGGACAGCAGGCGCTGGGAAGCATTTTTAAGCGATAAAAGCTGCAAATGTGTGTAAAACTCCAACCAAAGCTTTGGGATTCAAACCACTGCCTCTAAACTCGTATAAAGGGGAGAGTTTTACTTTGAAAATGCTAGAGACTTTACTTGGAAAGCATCCTTTGTGAAGTTATGAGTCAAAATAAAAAAAGTGTACAGCAGGCGCTGGGAAGCATTTTTAAGCGATGAAAGCTGCAAATATGTGTAAAACTCCAATCAAAGCTTTGGGATTCAAACCACTGCTTCTAACTTGTATAAAGGGGAGAGTTCTACTCTAAAAAGCAAGAGACTTTACTGAGAAAGCATCCTTTGTGTTGTTATTAGTCAAAATATAAAAAGTGGACAGCAGGCGCTGGGAAGCATTATTAAGCGATAAAAGCTGCAAATGTATGTAAAACTCCAACCAAAGCTTTGGGATTTAAAACCACTGCCTCGAACAAGTATAAAGGGGAGAGTTCTACTCTAAAAAGCAAGAGAATTTAGTGGGAAAGCATCCGTTGTGAAGTTTTGAGTTACAATAAAAAAAGTGTACAGCAGAGGGAGCTGGGAAGCATTTTTAAGCAATAAAAAGCTGCAAATGTGTGTGAAAACTCCAACCAAAGCTTTGGGATTCAAACCACTGCCTGTAACTAGTATAAAGGGGAGAGTTCTACTCTAAAAAGCAAGAGAATTTACTGGGAAAGCATCCTTTGTGAAGTTATGAGTCCAAAAAAAAAAGTGTACAGCAGGCGCTGGGAAGCATTTTTAATGCAATAAAAACTGCAAATGTGTGTAAAACGCCAACCAAAGCTTTGGGATTCAAACCACTGCCTGTCACTAGTATTAAGGGGAGAGTTATACTCTAAAAAGCAAGAGACTTTACTGGGAAAGCATCCTTTGTGAAGTTATGAGTGAAAATAAAAAAAGTGTTCAGCAGAGGGAGCTGGGAAGCATTTTTAAGCAATAAAAACTGCAAATGTGTGTAAAACTCCAACCAAAGCTTTGGGATTCAAACCACTGCCTGTAACTAGTATAAAGGGGAGAGTTCTACTCTAAAAGCAAGAGAATTTACTGGGAAAGCATCCTTTGTGAAGTTATGAGTCAAAATAAAAAAAAGTGTACAGCAGGCGCTGGGAAGCATTTTAAGCGATAAAAAGCTGCAAATGTGTGTAAAACTCCAACCAAAGCTTTGGGATTCAAACCACTGCCTGTAACTAGTATAAAGGGGAGAGTTTTACTCTAAAAAGCAAGAGAATTTACTGGGAAAGGCATCCTTTGTGAAGTTATGAGTACAAATAAAAAAAGTGTACAGCACGGCGCTGGGAAGCATTTTTAAGCGATAGAAAGCTGCAAATGTGTGTAAAACTCCAACCAAAGCTTTGGGATTCAAACCACTGCCTGCAACTAATATAAAGAGGAGAAGTTGTACTCTTAAAAGCAAGAGACTTTACTGGGAAAGCATCCTTTGTGAAGTTATGAGTTACAAAAAAAAAAAGTGTACAGCAGAGGAAGCTGGGAAGCATTTTTAAGCGATAAAAACTGCAAATGTGTGTAAAACTCCAACCAAAGCTTTGGGTTTCAAACCACTGCATGAAACTAATATAAAGGGGAGAGTTCTCCTCTAAAAAGCAAGAGAATTTACTGGGAAGGCATCCTTTGGGAAGTTATGAGTCAAAATAAAAAAAGTTTACAGCAGGCGATGAGAAGCATTTTTAAGCAATAAAAACTGCAAATGTGTCTAAAACTCCAACCAAATCTTTGGGATTCAAACCACTGCCTGTAACTAGTATCAAGGGTATAGTTCTACTCTAAAAAGCAAGACACTTTACTGGGAAAGCATCCTTTGTGAAGTTATGAGTTACAATAAAAAAAAGTGTACAGCAGAGGGACCTCGTGGAGCATTTTTAAGCAATAAAAACTGCAAATGTGTGTAAAACTCCAACCAAAGCTTTGGGATTCAAACCACTGCATGAAACTAGTATAAAGGGGAGAGTTTTCCTCTAAAATAAAGGATAGTTTTCTTGGAAAGCATCCGTTGTGAAGTTATGAGTTACAATCAAAAAAATGTACAGCAGAGGAAGCTGGGAAGCATTTTTAAGCGATAAAAGCTGCAAATGTGTGTAAAACTTCAACCAAAGCTTTGGGATTCAAACCACTGCCTGTAACTCATATAAAGGGGAGAGTTTTACTCTGAAGTGCAAGAGAATTTACTTGGAAAGCATCCTTCGTGAAGTTATGAGTCAAAATAAAATTATGATTATGGGTCACAATGGAAACATGTGGGAACATTACTGAAACAAGGATAGGAGACAAATGATTGGCGACAAATAGAAAACAAACTGGAATACAGTGCGTCAACTGGTCTAATCAGGAATGCGATGTTTTGGACAACGCAGGCTGATGAAGGGAGACACATGCATCCTGTATGATTGGACCAAATGATCCTCACTGAAATTGATGAAGAAATATTGACATAAGCAATGCTTTCGTTTCTATACCAATAGAAAAGAACAGTCAAATTTGGTTTGCATTTAAATTTGAGGGAGAAAATATATTTTTACTAGATTACCACAAGGTTACTGTGAAAGTCCAACCATTTATTCACAAGTAATAATAACAAGCATGTCTAAATTCACTCCCCCAGGAGGGCGTGACATGCAAAGATTCATTAGCCTTACTGTGTCATCTAGCAGAGGAGGGACATAAAGTTAACAAGAATAAATTGCAATGGTGTAAAAAACAAGTCAAATATCTGGTACATAATCTAAGTGTAGGAGGAAGGACTATATTAGAAGGCAGAAAAGCTACAGTTTTAAAAAACCCTAAACCACAAACAAAGAAACATATGATGTCATTTTTAGGTCTGACAAATTAAGGGAGAGCATGGATTCAAAACTATGCAGAAATTATTGCACCATTGTCAAAATTTATGTATGAAGCAAACCTTAAAATGACATCACCTGTTCTATGGAATACAGAGGCGGAAAAGACCTTCTGTGACATTAAACAACATTTGGTGTCCAGGGCTGCGCTCGGCCTTCCAAATTTAATGATAAAACATTCATTCAAATTGTAGATTGTAAACACTATGACATGACCTCCGTACTTACACAACAATATGGTGATAAACTGAGACCAATAGCTTATTTTTCAACTAGACTAGACAACGTGACGTGTGCATTACTGCATTGTGTCAGAGCAGTTGTGGCAGCTTCAATGGCAATAGAGAGCAGTTCCACGATTGTGTTATTTCATCCATTAACTCTTAAGGACCCACATACAGTGTCTGCTCTCCTATTGCAAACCAATATGGCGTTTTTAACACCTGCAAGATATTTATCTTGCATGGCCATCTTGCTGTCACAACCACATTTGACTGTTGAGCGATGCACAACCTTAAATCCAGCCACGCTAACACCCTTACCTGATGAAGGCACGCAGCATGATTGTCAGGAATTGGCCGAACAAACTGCTGAATTAGTAGCATTAACCGAGGCATGCAAACTAAAAATAAATAAAGATGGTACAATCTATACTGATAGCCAGTAAGAGGGTTCCACAACAAGAACGCAATTCAAAGTGCAAAACTACAAAATGAAATTTACATTAGCAAAGAGAGAAAAAAAAAAAAAAAAAAAAAAAACTATTCAAATGGGCTGCTATATTGAGCCATGCTGTGTCACATGTCTCAACAGGAGGGATGGTAAGACAGATAAATCAATATTATACAACTTATGGTTTTAATTCCTATTAAAATAATAATAATAATAATAATTTGTAGAGCATGTATGATTTGTGCTAGGTATAATCCACAAGGCAATTTGAGGCCCAGGAGAGGAATATTGAATTAAACCAAAGTGAAGGAAAAAAGTATTGTTTGGTTATCATAGATGCATTTTCTAAATGGATCGAATTATTCTCAACAAAATCACCTGATGCTCTGACGGTGGCAAAAGCACTATGTAAAGACATCATTCCAAAATATGGCATACCTGAAACCATTTACAGTGATAATGGGACTCATTTTGTAAATCAAATAATCAATAAAATAGGAACCATGTTCCACATCAATTTGAAAAACCATTGTGCTTACCACCACCCTCAGAGTGTAGGTCGAGTGGAAAGAATGAATGGGACAATAAAAAATAGCAGAAAGAAACACGTGGGTTCATTTAACACACTGTAAAAGAGTCATTTCAGCTGAGTACTCAAATAGGGAAGGTGAGCAAAAGTCTGATAACGGAGCGGGAGCAGATGTGTAGATTCTGAAAACGCTTGCTGGTCAGTGAAGAAAAAAGACACCAACCCGTTTAGTGAGAACTCAGCAGAATGGCACACCCGCGTTGGTTACGAGATTCGATGAGTTGTTACATAGCAACTTTGGTTACTATAGTGTTGATTTTGTTTTGTGGTACATGGGGCGTCCCACCCTAAATGATACAACGCATTTTTTAGATAGGAAATCACCTACCAACTGGACCAATATGACCAACCCAATCATAAAAAATTTGGAAGCATTAACTCGTACCAAAAGGAGTACAGTTGATGATCAGAACTGTGGGCATGACCTCCAAATGCGGCAAAACAGTTTAATATTTTGTGCCTCCCAAAATCAAGATACTTTAATCATAATTCCATATGCGGCTCTCACCAATGATGCTCAAGAGAATGGGCAGAATTGAGGATTGGTGAAACAGGTTATGATTGGTCCAGTTGGTCACAAAAAAATAGCAAAAGAATATAGAAAGAAGTTTAACATAAGCAAAATGGCCCATAGTTTAATATTGAAATACAAATCAAGTCACCCAGTGTGTTTGATGATGAGTTTGTGGGCATATTCTGGCGGAAAAGATCCCCACTTCCGAGTAGCATTGTGTTATGGCAACCGTGTTGAACCAGAAATGCCATTAAAAAACTTCAAAGAAAAGTGAACACATTTTAATGGTTAATAACATAACTACTTATGATTGGTTCCTTGTAGTCACAGGAGTTTCGGGACAAAATTCTATTCTAGTAGCACCGAATAATTTCACTTGTATAAACATGATTAGTAAAGGAAAAAAAAAATAGGACCACTTAACGACACACGGTGTAAAGTAACCTTAAAAGTCGGACCAAAATTTATGCCAGTATCACGGAGCAGCAGCTGGTGGTGGTCCGGAGATGATAGACTGTTTGATAGATTACCTAAAGATCTGGATTGTGAACTATTATCACTTTGATATTGCATGTGTCAGTATACCCTATGCCTGTTCAAGATTTAATGGAAAGGGCACCAATGTTTTTGTCCAATCTAGAACATAGACAAAAAATAGATTTATCCTGGCAGAGGCAAAATTATCCAACATAAAATATACATCAACGCCATAGGTGTTCCTCGTGGGGTTCCTAATCAATACAAATTAGCTGACCAAGTTGCAGGAGGACTTCATATGCTGGTGGTGTACGATTAATAAAAATGTTGATGGGATAAACTATATCCACTTCAATGTACAGAGATTAGGAAATTGGACTCAGAGTGGGTTGGAAGCTGTGCATGAGCAGCTCAAAGCTACCTCTTCAAGGACGTTCCAAAACCGCATAGCTGTCGACACACTCCTCGCAAGAGAGGGAGGTGTTTGCGGTATGTTTGGAGAACAAACAATACTGCTTCAGATGGCAGCTTGACCAGAGCCATCGATGGTCTACGGACCCTCAATCAACACTCCTTGTGGGACAGCTGGATGGACGTTTTTGGTAAATATAAAACCCTAATTTCACCAATATTGATATCAATTGCTGTTTTTGCAGCCATTCTGACATTTTGTGGATGTTGTTGTATCCCATGCATTCGGGCTTTAATCAGTAAATTAATCACCACAGCCATAACCCCATGGAGAACCGTATGGAGATGATGTATCCATTACTGTTTGATGATAAAGATAATGATGATGATGATGATGATTTTGCTTTAACTGATTTGTTTCCTGATTCAGATGATTACGATGTTTAGACTACAAAATTCATGTATGACAAATTTACTCTGAGTATAAATGTATTTGTTTCATAAAAATGATTCTACAGTTAAAAAATCGAAATGAAGTGACTGTAAGATGATATGAGAATTTGTGCAAATACATGATAAACAGGAGGGAAATGTTAGATATATTGTAGAAGTTATCATTTATTTGCTTAGCTTGCATTAGTATTATGGACAATGTTTAGAAAGAAAGATGTCTCGCCTTCAAGAAGATGACTCAGCAGGAATCATCTGAGAGAAGGACGTGGCCGGGACGTGGCAGGTGCCATGTTTTCACCTTGAAACCCTACCCTTAGTGTGTTGTGTCTTGTAGCTTAGTACGTTATGTCTTGTAAACTTAGAAACCTCCCTATTTTCAAATAAATGCAGGAGCGACGGGAGAGATTGTTTAGAGCGTGTTGAGAGGCTGTAACCTGAACAATCTCCCATGCGCCCTCCTCATGAGTAAAATGACCAACGTCTTCATTCCTTTTGTGTTTATTCATTATAATGTTTGGTGAGATAAATCCAACAGTTTTACTCTGAAGTGCAAGAGAATTTACTTGGAAAGCATCCTTTGTGAAGTTATGAGTCAAAATAAAATATGTGTACAGCTGGCGCTGGGAAGCATTTTTAAGCAATAAAAACATCAAATGTGTGTAAAACTCCAACCAAAGCTTTGGGATTCAAACCAATGCCTGTAACTTTTATAAAGGGGAGAGTTTTCCTCTAAAATGCGAGAGAATTTACTTCGAAAGCATCCTTTGTGAAGTTATGAGTCACAATAAAAAAAGTGTACAGCAGGCACTGGGAAGCATTTTTAAGCAAAAAAAACATCAAATGTGTGTAAAACTCCAACCAAAGCTTTGGGATTCAAACCACTGCATGAAACTAGTATAAAGGGGAGAGTTTTCCTCTAAAATGCAAGAGAATATACTTCGAAAGCATCCTTTGTGAAGTTATGAGTCACAATAAAAAAAGTGTACAGCAGGCGCTGGGAAGCATATTAAAGCAATAAAAGCTGCAAATGTGTGTAAAACTCCAACCAAAGCTTTGGTATTCAAACCACTGCATGAAACTCGTATAAATGGGAGAGTTTTCCTCTAAAATGCAAGAGAATTTACTTGGAAAGCATCCTTTGTGAAGTTATGAGTCAAAATAAAAAAAATGTACAGAAGGCGCTGGGAGGCATTTTTAAGCAATAAAAAAATAAAATGTGTGTAAAACTCCAACCAAAGTTTTGAGATTCAAACCACTGCCTCTAACTAGTACAAAGGGGAGAGTTCTCCACTAAAAAGCAAGAGACTTTACTGGGAAAGCATCCTTTGTGAAGTTATGAGTGAAAATAAAATATGTGTACAGCAGGCGCTGGGAACCATTTTTAAGCAATAAAAACATCAAATGTGTGTAAAACTCCAACCAATGCTTTGGGATTCAAACCACTGCCTGTAGCTCGTATAAAGTGGAGAGTTCTACTCTAAAAAGCAAGATATTTTACTGGGAAAGCATCCTTTGTGAAGTTATGAGTCAAAATAAAAAAAGTGGACAGCAGGCGCTAGGAAGCATTTTTAAGCAATAAAAGCTGCAAATGTGTGTAAAACTCTAACCAAAGCTTTGGGATTCAAACCACTTTCTGCAACTAGTATAAAGGGGAGAGTTTTACTCTAAAATGCAAGATAATTTTCTTGGAAAGCATCCGTTGTGAAGTTATGAGTTACAATAAAAAAAGTGTACAGCAGAGGAAGCTGGGAAGCATTTTTAAGCGATAAAAGCTGCAAATGTGTGTAAAACGTCAACCAAAGCTTTGGGATTCAAACCACTGCCTGTAACTTGTATTAAGGGGAGCGTTCTTCCCAAAAAAGCAAGAGACTTTACTGGGAAAGCATCCTTTGTGAAGTTATGAGTCAAAATAAAAAGAGTGTACAGCATGTGCTTGGAAGCATTTTTAAGTGATAAAAACTGCAAATGTGTGTAAAACTCCAACAATAGCTTTGGGATTCAAACCACTCCCTGTAACTAGTATAAAGGGGATAGTTTTATTCGAAAAAGTAAGAGAATTTACTGGGAAAGCATCCTTTTTGAAGTTATGAGTGAAAATAAAAAAAGTGTACAGCAGAGGGAGCTGGGAAGCATTTTTTTAGCGATAAAAACAGCAAATGTGTGGAAAACTCCAACCAAATCTTTGGGATTCAAACCATTGCCTGTAACAAGTATAAAGGGGAGAGTTTTACTCTTAAAAGAAAGAGAATTTACTGGGAAAGTATCCTTTGTGAAGTTATGAGTTACAATAAAAAACGTGTACAGCAGAGGGTGCTGGGAAGTATTTTTAAGCAATAAAAACTGCAAATGTGTGTAAAACTCCAACCAAAGCTTTAGGATTCAAACCACTGCCTGTAACTCGTATAAAGGGGAGAGTTCTACTCCAAAAAGCAAAAGACTTTACTCGGATAGCATCCGTTGTGAAGTTATGAGTGAAAATAAAAAAAGTGTACAGCAAGCCCTGGGAAGCATTTTTAAGCAATAAAAACAGCAAATGTGTGTAAAATCTAACCAAAGCTTTGGGATTCAAACCACTGCCTGTAACTCGTATAAAGGGGAGAGTTTTACTCTGAAATGCAAGAGAATTTACTTGGAAAGCATCCTTTGTGAAGTTATGAGTGACAATAAAAGAATTGTACAGCAGAGGGAGCTGGGAAGCATTTTTAAGCGATAAAAACTGCAAATGTGTGTAAAACTCCAACCAAAGCTTTGGGATTCAAACCACTGCCTCTAACTAGTGTACAGGGGAGAGTTTTACTCTGAAATGCAAGAGAATTTACTTGGAAAGCATCCTTTGTGAAGTTATGAGTCAAAATAAAAAAAGTGTACAGCAGGCGCTGGGAAGCATTTTTAAGCGATAAAAGCTGCAAATGTGTGTAAAACTCCAACCAAAGCTTTGGGATTCAATCCACTGCCTGTAACTAGTATAAATGGGAGAGTTTTACTCTAAAATGCAAGGGAATTTACTTGGAAAGCATCCTTTGTGAAGCTATGAGTCAAAATAAAAAATGTGTCCAGCAGGCGCTGGGTAGCATTTTTAAGCGATAAAAACTGCAAATGTGTGTAAAACTCCAACCAAAGCTTTGGGATTCAAACCACTGCCTGTAACTAGTATAAAGGGGAGAGTTTTACTCTAAAATGCAAGAGAATTTACTTGGAAAGCATCCTTTGTGAAGTTATGAGTCAAAATAAAAAAATGTGTCAAGCAGGCGCTGGGAAGCATTTTTAAGTGATAAAAACAGCAAATGTGTGTAAAACACCAACCAAATCTTTGGGATTCAAACCACTGCCTCTAACTAGTATAAAGGGGGGAGTACTAATCTAAAAAGCAAGAGAATTTACTGGGAAAGCATCCTTTGTGAAGTTATGAGTCAAAATAAAAAAAGTGTACAGTAGGTGCTTGGAAGCATTTTTAAGTGATAAAAACTGCTAATGTGTGTAAAACTCCAACAAAAGCTTTGGGATTCAAACCACTGCCTGTAACTTGTATAAAGGGGAGAGTTCTACTCCAAAAAGCAAGAGACTTTACTCGGAAAGCATCCTTTGTGAAGTTATGAGTGAAAATAAAAAAAGTGTACAGCAGGTGCTGGGAAGCATTTTTAAGCAATAAAAACAGCAAATGTGTGTAAAATCTAACCAAAGCTTTGGGATTCAAACCACTGCCTGTAACTCGTATAAAGGGGAGAGTTTTAATCTGAAATGCAAGAGAATTTACTTGGAAAGCATCCTTTGTGAAGTTATGAGTTACAATAAAAAAAAGTGTACATTAGAGGGATCTGGGAAGTATTTTTCAGCAATAACAACTGCAAATGTGTGTAAAACTCCAACCAAAGATTTAGGATTCAAACCACTGCCTGTAACAAGTATAAAGGGGAGAGTTTCACTCTTAAAAGCAAAAGAATTTACTGGGAAAGCATCCTTTGTGAAGTTATGAGTCAAAATCAAAAAACTGTACAGCAGAGGGAGCTGGGAAGCAGTTTTAAGCAATAAAAACTGCAAATGTATGTAAAACTCCAACCAAAGCTTTGGGATTCAAACCACTGGCTGTAACTAGTATAAAGGGGAGAGTTCTACTCTAAAAAGCAAGAGAATTTACTGGGAAAGCATCCTTTGTGAAGTTATGAGTCCAAAAAAAAAAGTGTACAGCAGGAGCTGGGAAGCATTTTTAAGCAATAAAAAGTGCAAATGTGTGTGAAACTCCAACCAAAGCTTTGGGATTCAAACCACTGCCTGAAACTAGTATAAAGGGGAGAGTTCTACTCTAAAAAGCAAGAGACTTTACTGAGAAAGCATCCTTTGTGTTGTTATTAGTCAAAATATAAAAAGTGGACAGCAGGCGCTGGGAAGCATTTTAAGCGATAAAAACTGCAAATGTGTGTGAAACTCCAAACAAACCTTTGGGATTAAAACCACTGCCTGTAACGAGTATAAAGGGGAGAGTTCTAGACTATAAAGCAAGAGACTTTACTGAGAAAGCATCCTTTGTGAAGTTATGAGTCAAAATTTAAAAAGGGGA
Source organism: Phycodurus eques (assembly GCF_024500275.1). Classification (NCBI taxonomy): domain Eukaryota; kingdom Metazoa; phylum Chordata; class Actinopteri; order Syngnathiformes; family Syngnathidae; genus Phycodurus; species Phycodurus eques. The sequence goes on along the minus strand of NW_026904235.1, from coordinate 24,404 downwards.
CAGCAGGCGCTGGGAAGCATTTTTAAGCGATAAAAGCTGCAAATGTGTGTAAAACTCCAACCAAAGCTTTGGGATTCAAACCACTGCCTCGAACTCGTATAAAGGGGAGAGTTTTACTTTGAAATGCTAGAGACTTTACTTGGAAAGCATCCTTTGTGAAGTTATGAGTCAAAATAAAAAAAGTGTACAGCAGGCGCTGGGAAGCATTTTTAAGCGATGAAAGCTGCAAATGTGTGTAAAACTCCAACCAAAGCTTTGGGATTCAAACCACTGCTTCTAACTTGTATAAAGGGGAGAGTTCTACTCTAAAAAGCAAGAGACTTTACTGAGAAAGCATCCTTTGTGTTGTTATTAGTCAAAATATAAAAAGTGGACAGCAGGCGCTAGGAAGCATTTTTAAGCGATAAAAGCTGCAAATGTATGTAAAACTCCAACCAAAGCTTTGGGATTTAAAACCACTGCCTCGAACAAGTATAAATGGGAGAGTTCTACTCTAAAAAGCAAGAGAATTTAGTGGGAAAGCATCCGTTGTGAAGTTTTGAGTTACAATAAAAAAAGTGTACAGCAGAGGGAGCTGGGAAGCATTTTTAAGCAATAAAAAGTGCAAATGTGTGTGAAACTCCAACCAAAGCTTTGGGATTCAAACCACTGCCTGAAACTAGTATAAAGGGGAGAGTTCTACTCTAAAAAGCAAGAGAATTTACTGGGAAAGCATCCTTTGTGAAGTTATGAGTCCAAAAAAAAAAGTGTACAGCAGGCGCTGGGAAGCATTTTTAAGCAATAAAAACTGCAAATGTGTGTAAAGCTCCAACCAAAGCTTTGGGATTCAAACCCCTCCCTGTAACTTGTACAAAGGGGAGAGTTCTACTCAAAAAAGCAAGAGACTTCACTGGGAAAGCATCATTTCTGAAGTTAAGAGTTACAATAAAAAAAAAAGTGTACAGCAGAGGTAGCTGGGAAGCATTTTTAAGCAATAAAAACTGCAAATGTGTGTAAAACTCCAACCAAAGCTTTGGGATACAAACCACTGCCTGTAACTAGTATAAAGGGGAGAGTTTTACTTGAAAAAGCAAGAGAATTTACTGGGAAAGCATCCTTTGTGAAGTTATGAGTTATAATAAAAAAACGTGTACAGCAGGCGCTGGGAAGCATTTTTAAGCGATAAAAGCTGCAAATGTGTGTAAAACTCCAACCAAAGCTTTGGGATTCAAACAACTGCCTGTAACTAGTATCACGGGGAGAGTTCTCCTCTAAAAAGCAAAATAATTTACTGGGAAAGCATCCTTTGTGAAGTTATGAGTCAAAATAAAAAAAGTGTACAGCAGAGGGAGCTGGGAAGCATTTTTCAGCAAAAAAAACTGCAAATGTGTGTAAAACTCCAACCAAAGCTTAGGGATTCAAACCACTGCCTGGAACTAGTATAAAGGGGAGAGTTTTACTCGAAAATGCTAGAGAATTTACTGGGAACGCATCCTTTGTGAAGTTATGAGTCAAAATAAAAAAAGTGCACAGCAAGCGCTGGGAAGCATTTTCAAGCAATAAAAACTGTAAATGTGTGTAAAACTCCAACCAAAGATTTCGGATTCAAACCACTGCCTGTAACTAGTATAAAGGGGAGAGTTCTACTCTAAAAAGCAAGAGACATTACTGTGAAAGCATCCTTTGTGAAGTTATGAGTTACAATAAAAGATGTGTCCAGCAGAGGGAGCTGTTAAGCATTTTGAAACAATAAAAACTGCAAATATGTGGAAAACTCCAACCAAACCTTTGGGATTCAAACCACTGCCTGGAACTAGTACAAAGGTGAGAGTTCTACTCTGAAAAGCAAGATACTTTACTGGGAAAGCATCCTTTGTGAAATTATGAGTGAAAATAAAAAAAAGTGTACAGCAGAGGGAGCTGGCAAGCATTTTTAAGCAATAAAAACTGCAAATGTGTGTAAAACTCCAACCAAAGCTTTGGGATTCAAACCACTGCCTGTAACTAGTATAACGGGGAGAGTTTCCCTCTGAAATGCAAGAGAATTTACTTGGAAAGCATCCTTTGTGAAGTTATGAGTCAAAATAAAAAAAAGTGTACAACAGGCGCTGGGAAGCATTTTTAAGCGATAAAAACTGCAAAAGTGTGTAAAACTCCAACCAAAGCTTTGGGATTCAAACCACTGCCTCTAACTAGTGTACAGGGGAGAGTTTTACTCTGAAATCCAAGAGAATTTACTTGGAAAGCATCCTTTGTGAAGTTATGAGTCAAAATAAAAAAAGTGGACAGCAGGCGCTGGGAAGCATTTTTAAGCAATAAAAGCTGCAAATGTGTGTAAAACTCTAACCAAAGCTTTGGGATTCAAACCACTGCCTGCAACTAGTATAAAGGGGACAGTTTTACTCTAAAAAGCAAGAGAATTTACTGGAAAAGCATCCTTTGTGAAGTTATGAGTCAAAATAAAAAAAGTGTACAGCAGGCGCTGGGAACCATTTTTAAGCGATAAAAGCTGCAAATGTGTGTAAAAGTCCAACCAAAGCTTTGGTATTCAAAACCACTGCCTGTAACTTGTATAACGGGAGAGTTATACTTGAAAAAACAAGAGACTTTACTGGGAAAGCATCCTTTGTGAAGTTATGAGTTACAATAAAAAAAAAGTGGACAGCAGAGGGAGATGTGAAGCATTTTTAATCACTAAAAACTGCAAATGTGTGTAAAACTCCAACCAAAGCTTTTGGATTCAAACCACTGCCTGTAGCAAGTATAAAGGGGAGAATTTTACTCTGAAATGCAAGAAAATTTACTTGGAAAGCATCCTTTGTGAAGTTATGAGTTACAATAAAAAAAAGTGTACAGCAGGCGCTGGGAAGCATTTTCAAGCAATAAAAACTGAAAATGTGTGTAAAAGTCAAACTAAAGCTTTGGTATTCAAAACCACTGCCTGTAACTTGTATCACGGGGAGAGTTATACTTGAAAAAACAAGAGACTTTACTGGGAAAGCATCCTTTGTGTAGTTATGAGTTACAATAAAAAAAAGTGGACAGCAGAGGGAGCTGGGAAGCATTTTTAATCACTAAAAACTGCTAATGTGTGTAGAACTCCAACCAAAGCTTTGGGATTCAAAACACTGCCTGTAACAAGTATAAAGGGGAGAGTTTTCCTCTAAAAAGCAAGAGAATTTACTGGGAAAGCATCCTTTGTGAATTTATGAGTTACAATAAAAAAAGTGTACAGCAGAGGGAGCTGGGAAGCATTTTTAAGCAATAAAAACAGCAAATGTGTGTAAAACTCCAACCAAAGCTTTGGGATTCAAACCACTGCCTCTAACTTGAATAAAGGGGAGAGTTTTACTCTGAAATGCAAGAGAATTTACTTGGAAAGCATCCTTTGTGAATTCATGAATCAAAAAAAAAAGTCTACAGCAGGCGCTGGGAAGCATTTTTAAGTGATAAAAACTGCAAATGTGTGTAAAACTCCAAACAAAGCTTTGGGATTCAAACCACTGCCTGTAACTCGTATAAAGGTGAGAGTTATACTCTAAAAAGCAAGAGACTATACTGGGAAAGCATCCTTTGTGAAGTTATGATTTACAATAAAAAAAGTGTACAGCAGAGGGAGCTGTTCAGCATTTTTAAACAAAAACTGCAAATGTGTGTAAAACTCCAACCAAAGCTTTGGGATTCAAACCACTGCCTGTAACTTGAATAAAAGTGAGAGTTATACTCTAAAAAGCAAGAGAATTTACTGGGAAAGCATCCTTTGTGAATTTATGAGTTACAATAAAAAAAGTGTACAGCAGAGGGAGCTGGGAAGCATTTTTAAGCAATAAAAACAGCAAATGTGTGTAAAACTCCAACCAAAGCTTTGGGATTCAAACCACTGCCTCTAACTTGAATAAAGGGGGGAGTTTTACTCTGAAATGCAAGAGAATTTACTTGGAAAGCATCCTTTGTGAAGTTATGAGTGAAAATAAAAAAAGTGTTCAGCAGAGGGAGCTCGGAAGCATTTTAAGCGATAAAAACTGCAAATGTGTGTAAAACTCCAACCAAAGCTTTGGGATTCAAACCACTGCCTGTAACTAGTATAAAGGGGAGAGTTTTACTCTCAAAAGCAAGAGAATTTACTGTGAAAGCATCCTTTGTGAAGTTATGAGTTACAATAAAAAAAAGTGTACAGCAGAGGGAGCTGGGAAGCATTTTTAAGCCATAAAAACTACAAATGTGTGTAAAACTCCAACCAAACCTTTGGGATTCAAACCACTGCCTGTAACTTGTATAAAGGGGAGAGTTCTACTCTAAAAAGCAAGAGAATTTACTGGGAAAGCATCCTTTGTGAATTTATGAATCAAAATAAAAAAAGTCTAGAGCAGGCGCTGGGAAGCATTTTTAAGTGATAAAAACTGCAAATGTGTGTAAAACTCCAAACAAAGCTTTGGGATTCAAACCACTGCCTCTAACGAGTATACAGGGGAGAGTTTTACTCTGAAATGCAAGACAATTTAGTTGGAAAGCATCCTTTGTGAAGTTTTGAGTGAAAATAAAAAAGTGTCCAGCAGAGGGAGCTGGGAAGCATTTTTAAGCCATAAAAACTGCAAATGTGTGTCAAACTCCAACCAAATCTTTGGGATTCAAACCACTGCCTGTAACTTGAATAAAGGTGAGAGTTATACTCTAAAAAGCAAGAGAATTTACTGGGAAAGCATCCTTTGTGAATTTATGAGTTACAATAAAAAAAGTGTACAGCAGGCGCTGGGAAGCATTTTTAGCGATAAAAGCTGCAAATGTGTGTAAAACTCCAACCAAAGCTTTGGGATTCAAACAATTGCCTTTAACTCGAATAAGGGGAGAGTTTTACTCTAAAAAGCAAGAGAATTTACTTGGAAAGCATCCTTTGTGAATTTATGAATCAAAAAAAAAAAGTCTACAGCAGGCGCTGGGAAGCATTTTTAAGTGATAAAAACTGCAAATGTGTGTAAAACTCCAAACAAAGCTTTGGGATTCAAACCACTGCCTGTAACTTGAATAAAGGTGAGAGTTATACTCTAAAAAGCAAGAGAATTTACTGGGAAAGCATCCTTTGTGAATTTATGAGTTACAATAAAAGAAGTGTACAGCAGAGGGAGCTGGGAAGCATTTTTAAGCAATAAAAAGAGCAAATGTGTGTAAAACTCCAACCAAAGCTTTGGGATTCAAACCACTGCCTCTAACTTGAATAAAGGGGGGAGTTTTACTCTGAAATGCAAGAGAATTTACTTGGAAAGCATCCTTTGAGAAGTTATGAGTGAAAATAAAAAAAGTGTTCAGCAGAGGGAGCTCGGAAGCATTTTAAGCGATAAAAACTGCAAATGTGTGTAAAACTCCAACCAAAGCTTTGGGATTCAAACAACTGTCTGTAACGAGTATCAAGTGGAGAGTTTTACTCGAAAAAGCAAGAGAATTTACTGGAAAAGCGTCCTTTGTGAAGTTATGAGTTACAATAAAAAAAGTGTACAGCAGGCGCTGGGAAGCATTTCCAAGCAATAAAAACTGCAAATGTGTGTAAAACTCCAACCAAAGCTTTGGGATTCAAACCACTGCCTGCAACTAATCTACAGGGGACAGTTTTACTCTAAAAAGCAAGAGAATTTACTGGAAAAGCATCCTTTGTGAAGTTATGAGTCAAAATAAAAAAAGTGTACAGCAGGCGCTGGGAACCATTTTTAAGCGATAAAAGCTGCAAATGTGTGTAAAAGTCCAACCAAAGCTTTGGTATTCAAAACCACTGCCTGTAACTTGTATAACGGGAGAGTTATACTTGAAAAAACAAGAGACTTTACTGGGAAAGCATCCTTTGTGAAGTTATGAGTTACAATAAAAAAAAAGTGGACAGCAGAGGGAGATGTGAAGCATTTTTAATCACTAAAAACTGCAAATGTGTGTAAAACTCCAACCAAAGCTTTTGGATTCAAACCACTGCCTGTAGCAAGTATAAAGGGGAGAATTTTACTCTGAAATGCAAGAAAATTTACTTGGAAAGCATCCTTTGTGAAGTTATGAGTTACAATAAAAAAAAGTGTACAGCAGGCGCTGGGAAGCATTTTCAAGCAATAAAAACTGAAAATGTGTGTAAAAGTCAAACTAAAGCTTTGGTATTCAAAACCACTGCCTGTAACTTGTATCACGGGGAGAGTTATACTTGAAAAAACAAGAGACTTTACTGGGAAAGCATCCTTTGTGTAGTTATGAGTTACAATAAAAAAAAGTGGACAGCAGAGGGAGCTGGGAAGCATTTTTAATCACTAAAAACTGCAAATGTGTGTAAAACTCCAACCAAAGCTTTGGGATTCAAACCACTGCCTGTAACAAGTATAAAGGGGAGAGTTTTACTCTGAAATGCAAGAGAATTTACTTGGAAAGCATCCTTTGTGAAGTTATGAGTCAAAATAAAAAAAAGTGTACAGCAGGCGCTGGGAACCATTTTTAAGCGATAAAATCTGCAAATGTGTGTAAAACTCCAACCTAAAGCTTTGGTATTCAAACCACTGCCTGTAACTTAATCTAAAGGGGAGAGTTATACTCTGAAAAAAGCAAGAGAATTTACTGGGAAAGCATCCTTTGTGTAAGTTATGAGTTACAAATAAAAAAAAGTGTACAGCAGAGGGAGCTGGGAAGCATTTTTAAGCAATAAAAACTGCAAATGTGTGTAAAACTCCAACCAAAGCTTTGGGATTCAAACCACTGCCTGTAACTAGTATAAAGGGGAGAGTTTTACTCTGAAAATGCAAGAGAATTTACTTGGAAAGCATCCTTTGTGAAGTTATGAGTTACAATAAATAAAGTGTACAGCAGGCGCTGGGAAGCATTTTCAAACAATAAAAACTGCAAATGTGTGTAAAACTCCAACCAAAGCTTTGGGATTCAAACCACTGCCTGCAACTAATCTAAAGGGGACAGTTTTACTCGAAAAAGCAAGATAATTTACTGGGAAAGCATCCTTTGTGAAGTTTATGAGTTACAATAAAAGAAGTGTACAGCAGAGGGAGCTGGGAAGCATTTTTAAGCAATAAAAAGATGCAAATGTGTGTAAAACTCCAACCAAAGCTTTGGGATTCAAACCACTGCCTCTAACTAGTATAAAGGGGGGAGTTTTACTCTGAAAATGCAAGAGAATTTACTTGGAAAGCATCCTTTGAGAAGTTATGAGTGACAATAAAAAAAGTGTTACAGCAGAGGGAGCTCGGAAGCATTTTAAGCGATAAAAACTGCAAATGTGTGTAAAACTCCAACCAAAGCTTTGGGATTCAAACAACTGTCTGTAACGAGTATCAAGTGGAGAGTTTTACTCGTAAAAAGCAAGAGAATTTACTGGAAAAGCGTCCTTTGTGAAGTTATGAGTTACAAATAAAAAAGTGTACAGCAGGCGCTGGGAAGCATTTCAAGCGATAAAAACTGCAAATGTGTGTAAAAGTCCAACCAAAGCTTTGGTATTCAAAACCACTGCCTGTAACTTGTATAACGGGGATAGTTATACTTGAAAAAAACAAGAGACTTTATTTACTGAGAAAGCATCCTTTGTGAAGTTTTGAGTCAAAATAAAAAAAGTGTACAGCAGAGGGAGCTGGGAAGCATTTTTCAGCAATAAAAACTGCAAATGTATGTAAACCTCCAACCAAAGCTTTGGGATTCAAACCACTGCCTGTAACTAGTATAAAGGGGAGAGTTTTACTCGAAAAAGCAAGATAATTTACTGGGAAAGCATCCTTTGTGAAGTTATGAGTCAAAATCAAAAAAGTGTACAGCAGAGGGAGCTGGGAAGCATTTTTAAGCAATAAAAACAGCAAATGTGTGTAAAACTCCAACCAAAGCTTTGGGATTCAAACCACTGCCTCTAACTTGAATAAAGGGGAGAGTTTTACTCTGAAATGCAAGAGAATTTACTTGGAAAGCATCCTTTGTGAATTCATGAATCAAATAAAAAAAAGTGTACAGCAGGCGCTGGGAAGCATTTTTAAGCAATAAAAACTGCAAATGTGTGTAAAACTCCAAACAAAGCTTTGGGATTCAAACCACTGCCTGTAACTAGTATAAAGGGGAGAGTTATACTCTGAAAAAGCAAGAGACTTTACTGGGAAAGCATCCTTTGTGAAGTTATGAGTTACAATAAAAAAAGTGTACAGCAGAGGGAGCTGGGAAGCATTTTTAAACAATAAAAACTGCAAATGTGTGTAAAACTCCAACCAAAGCTTTGGGATTCAAACCACTGCCTGTAACTAAGTATAAAGGGGAGAGTTATACTCTAAAATGCAAGAGAATTTACTTGGAAAGCATCCTTTGTGAAGTTATGAGTTACAATAAAAAAAAGTGTACAGCAGGGCGCTGGGAAGCATTTTCAAGCAATAAAAACTGCAAATGTGTGTAAAACTCCAACCAAAGCTTTGGGATTCAAACCACTGCCTGCTAACTAATATAAAGGGGAGAGTTTTACTCTGAAAATGCAAGAGAATTTACTGGGAAAGCATCCTTTGTGAAGTTATGAGTCAAAATAAAAAAAGTGTACAGCAGAGGGAGCTGGGAAGCATTTTTAAGCAATAAAAACTGCAAATGTGTGTAAAACTCCAACCAAAGCTTTGGGATTCAAACCACTGCCTGTAACTAGTATAAAGGGGAGAGTTTTACTCTAAAAAGCAAGAGAATTTACTGGGAAAGCATCCTTTGTGAAGTTATGAGTTACAATAAAAAAAGTGTACAGCAGGCGCTGGGAAGCATTTTTAAGCAATAAAAACTGCAAATGTGTGTAAAACTCCAACCAAAGCTTTGGGATTCAAACCACTGCCTGTAACTAGTATAAAGGGGAGAGTTTTACTCTAAAAAGCAAGAGAATTTACTGGAAAGCATCCTTTGTGAAGTTATGAGTCAAATTAAAAAAGTGTACAGCAGGCGCTGGGAAGCATTTTTAAGCGATAAAAACTGCAAATGTGTGTAAAACTCCAACCAAAGCTTTGGGATTCAAACCACTGCCTGTAACTAGTATAAAGGGGAGAGTTTTACTCTGAAAAAGCAAGAGAATTTACTTGGAAAGCATCCTTTGTGAAGTTTGAGTCAAAATAAAAAAAGTGTACAGCAGAGGGAGCTGGGAAGCATTTTTAAGCAATAAAAACTGCAAATGTGTGTAAAACTCCAACCAAAGCTTTGGGATTCAAACCACTGCCTGTAACTAGTATAAAGGGGAGAGTTTTACTCGAAAAAGCAAGAGAATTTACTGGGAAAGCATCCTTTGTGAAGTTATGAGTCAAAATAAAAAAAGTGTACAGCAGGGCGCTGGGAAGCATTTTTAAGCAATAAAACTGCAAATGTGTGTAAAACTCCAACCAAAGCTTTGGGATTCAAACAACTGCCTGTAACTAGTATAAAGGGGAGAGTTTTACTCGAAAAAGCAAGAGAATTTACTGGAAAAGCATCCTTTGTGAAGTTATGAGTTACAATAAAAAAAGTGTACAGCAGGCGCTGGGAAGCATTTTTAAGCGATAAAAACTGCAAATGTGTGTAAAACTCCAACCAAAGCTTTGGGATTCAAACCACTGCCTGCTAACTAATATAAAGGGGAGAGTTATACTCTTAAAAGCAAGAGAATTTACTGGAAAGCATCCTTTGTGAAGTTATGAGTCAAATAAAAAAGTGTACAGCAGGCGCTGGGAAGCATTTTTAAGCGATAAAAAGCTGCAAATGTGTGTAAAACTCCAACCAAAGCTTTGGGATTCAAACCACTGCCTGTAACTTGTATAAAGGGGAGAGTTTTACTCTAAAATACAAGAGACTTTACTGGGAAAGCATCCTTTGTGAAGTTATGAGTACAAATAAAAAAAGTGTACAGCAGAGGGAGCTGGGAAGCATTTTTAAGCAATAAAAACTGCAAATGTGTGTAAAACTCCAACCAAAGCTTTGGGATTCAAACCACTGCCTGTAACTAGTATAAAGGGGAGAGTTTTACTCTGAAAATGCAAGAGAATTTACTGGGAAAGCATCCTTTGTGAAGTTATGAGTTACAAAAAAAAAGTGTACAGCAGGCGCTGGGAAGCATTTTTAAGCAATAAAAACTGCAAATGTGTGTAAAACTCCAACCAAAGCCTTTGGGATTCAAACCACTGCCTGCTAACTAGTATAAAGGGGAGAGTTTTACTCTAAAAAGCAAGAGAATTTACTTGGAAAGCATCCTTTGTGAAGTTATGAGTACAAATAAAAAAAGTGTACAGCAGGCGCTGGGAAGCATTTTTCAAGCAATAAAAACTGCAAATGTGTGTAAAACTCCAACCAAAGCTTTGGGATTCAAACCACTGCCTGTAACTAGTATAAAGGGGAGAGTTTTACTCTAAAATGCAAGAGAATTTACTGGGAAAGCATCCTTTGTGAAGTTATGAGTCAAAATAAAAAAAGTGTACAGCAGGCGCTGGGAAGCATTTTTAAGCGATAAAAACTGCAAATGTGTGTAAAACTCCAACCAAAGCTTTGGGATTCAAACCACTGCCTGCTAACTAGTATAAAGGGGAGAGTTATACTCTAAAAATGCAAGAGAATTTACTGGGAAAGCATCCTTTGTGAAGTTATGAGTCAAAATAAAAAAAGTGTACAGCATGTCGCTGGGAAGCATTTTTAAGCGATAAAAAGATGCAAATGTGTGTAAAACTCCAACCAAAGCTTTGGGATTCAAACCACTTGCCTGCTAACTAGTATAAAGGGGAGAGTTATACTCTAAAATGCAAGAGAATTTACTGGGAAAGCATCCTTTGTGAAGTTATGAGTCAAAATAAAAAAAAGTGTACAGCAGGCGCTGGGAAGCATTTTTAAGCTGATAAAAACTGCAAATGTGTGTAAAACTCCAACCAAAGCTTTGGGATTCAAACCACTGCCTGTAACTAGTATAAAGGGGAGAGTAATTACATCTAAAAAGCAAGAGAATTTACTTGGAAAGCATCCTTTGTGAAGTTATGAGTCAAAATAAAAAAAAGTGTACAGCAGAGGAGCTGGGAAGCATTTTTAAGCAATAAAAACTGCAAATGTGTGTAAAACTCCAACCAAAGCTTTGGGATTCAAACCACTGCCTGTAACTAGTATAAAGGGGAGAGTTTTACTCTAAAAAGCAAGAGAATTTACTGGAAAGCATCCTTTGTGAAGTTATGAGTCAAAATAAAAAAAGTGTACAGCAGGCGCTGGGAAGCATTTTTAAGCGATAAAAACTGCAAATGTGTGTAAAACTCCAACCAAAGCTTTGGGATTCAAACCACTGCCTGTAACTAGTATAAAGGGGAGAGTTTTACTCTAAAATGCAAGAGAATTTACTGGGAAAGCATCCTTTGTGAAGTTATGAGTACAATAAAAAAAAGTGTACAGCAGAGGCGCTGGGAAGCATTTTTAAGCAATAAAACTGCAAATGTGTGTAAAACTCCAACCAAAGCTTTGGGATTCAAACCACTGCCTGTAACTAGTATAAAGGGGAGAGTTTTACTCTAAAATGCAAGAGAATTTACTGGGAAAGCATCCTTTGTGAAGTTATGAGTTACAAATAAAAAAATGTGTACAGCAGGGAGCTGGGAAGCATTTTTAAGCGATAAAAACTGCAAATGTGTGTAAAACTCCAACCAAAGCTTTGGGATTCAAACCACTGCCTGTAACTAGTATAAAGGGGAGAGTTTTACTCTAAAATGCAAGAGAATTTACTGGAAAGCATCCTTTGTGAAGTTATGAGTGAAAATAAAAAAAGTGTACAGCAGAGGAGCTGGGAAGCATTTTTAAGCAATAAAAACTGCAAATGTGTGTAAAACTCCAACCAAAGCTTTGGGATTCAAACCACTGCCTGTAACTAGTATAAAGGTGAGAGTTTTACTCTAAAAAGCAAGAGATTTTACTGGGAAAGCATCCTTTTTGAAGTTATGAGTCAAAATAAAAAAAGTGCACAGCAGGCGCTGGGAAGCATTTTTAAGCGATAAAAGCTGCAAATGTGTGTAAAACTTCAACCAAAGCTTTGGGATTCAAACCACTGCCTGTGACTCATATAAAGGGGAGAGTTCTTCTCAAAAAAGCAAGAGGCTTTACTGGGAAAGCATCCTTTGTGAAGTTAAGAGTTACAATAAAAAAAAGTGTACAGCAGGCGCTGGGACGCATTTTTAAGCAATAAAAAAAGCAAATGTGTGTAAAACGCCAACCAAAGCTTTGGGATTCAAACCACTGCCTGTAACTAGTATAAAGGGGAGAGTTTTACTGAAAATTGAAAGAGAATTTACTTGGAAAGCATCCTTTGTGAAGTTATGAGTGAAAATAAAAAAAGTGTACAGGAGGCGCTGGGAAGCATTTTTAAGCGATAAAAGCTGCAAATGTATGTAAAACTGCAACCAAAGCTTTGGGATTCAAACCACTGCCTCTAACTAGTATACAGGGCAGAGTTTTACTCTGAAATGTAAGAGAATTTACTTCGAAAGCATACTTTGTGAAGTCATGAGTCAAAATAAAAAAAGTGTACAACAGGCCCTGGGAAGCATTTTTAAGCGATAAAAACTGCAAATGTGTGTAAAACTACAACCAAAGCTTTGGGATTCAAACCACTGCCTGCAACTAGTATAAAGGGGAGAGTTTTACTCTAAAATGCAAGATAATTTTCTTGGAAAGCATCCGTTGTGAAGTTATGAGTCAAAATAAAAAAAATGTTACAGCACGCGCTGGGAAGCATTTTTAAGCAATAAAAACATCAAATGTGTGTAAAACTCCAACCAAAGCTTTGGGATTCAAACCACTGCCTCTAACGAGTACAAAGGGGAGAGTTCTACTCTAAAAAGCAAGAGATTTTACTGGGAAAGCATCCTTTGTGAAGTTATGAGTGAAAATAAAAGAAGTGTACAGCAGGCGATGGGAAGAATTTTTAAGCGATAAAAGCTGAAAATGTGTGAAACTCCAACCAAAGCTTTGGGATTCTAACCATTGCCTGTAACTAGTATAAAGGGGAGAGTTTTACTCGAAAAAGCAAGAGAATTTACTGGGAAAGCATCCTTAGTGAAGTTATGAGTTACAATAAAAAAAGTGTACAGCAGAGGGAGCTGGGAAGTATTTTTAAGCAATAAAAACTGCAAATGTGTGTAAAACACCAACCAAAGCTTTGGGATTCAAACCATTGCCTGTCACTCGTATAAAGGGGAGAGTTTTACTCGAAAAAGCAAGAGAATTTACTGGGAAAGCATCCTTAGTAAAGTTATGAGTTACAATAAAAAAAGTGTACAGCAGGGGGAGCTGGGAAGCATTTTTAAGCAATAAAAACTGCAAATGTGTGGAAAACTCCAACCAAAGCTTTGGGATTCAAACCACTGACTGTAACTCGTATAAAGGGGAGAGTTCTACTCTAAAAAGCAAGAGACTTTACTGGGAAAGCATCCTTTGTGAAGTTATGAGTGAAAACAAAAAAAGTGAACAGCAGAGGGAGCTGGGAAGCATTTTTAAGCAATAAAAACTGCAAATGTGTGTAAAACTCCAACCAAAGCTTTGGGATTCAAACCACTGCCTGTAAGTAGTATAAAGGGGAGAGTTTTACTCTAAAAAGCAAGAGACTTTACTGGGAAAGCATCCTTTGTGAAGTTATGAGTTACAATAAAAAAAGTGTACAGCAGAGGAACTGGGAAGCATTTTTAAGCAATAAAAACTGCAAATGTGTGTAAAACTCCAACCAAAGCTTTGGGATTCAAACCACTGCCTGTAAGTAGTATAAAGGGGAGAGTTTTACTCTAAAAAGCAAGAGACTTTACTGGGAAAGCATCCTTTGTGAAGTTATGAGTCAAAATATAAAAAAATGTACAGCAGGCGCTGGGAAGCATTTTTAAGGGATAAAAACTGCAAATGTGTGTAAAACTCCAACCAAAGCTTTGGGATTCAAACCACTGCCTGTAAGTATTATAAAGGGGAGAGTTTTACTCTAAAAAGTAAGATACTTTACTGGGAAAGCATCCTTTGTGAAGTTATGAGTCAAAATAAAAAAAGGGCACAGCAGGCGCTGTGAAGCATTTTTAAGCAATAAAAATTGCAAATGTGTGTAAAACTCCAAATAAAGCTTTGGGATTCAAACCACTGCCTCTTCTTATATAAAGGGGAGAGTTTTACACTGAAATAAAAGAGAATTTACTTGGAAAGCATCCTTTGTGAAGTTATGAGTTACAATAAAAAAAATTGTACAGCAGGCGCTGGGAAGTATTTTTCAGCAATAAAAACTGCAAATGTGTGTAAAACTCCAACCAAAGCTTTGGGATTCAAACCACTGCCTGTAACCAGTATAAAGGTGAGAGTTATTCTCTAAAAAGCAAGATACTTTACTGGGAAAGCATTATTTGTGAAGTTATGAGTCAAAATAAAAAAAGTGTACAGCAGCCGCTGGGAAGCATTTTTAAGCGATAAAAGCTGAAAATGTATGTAAAACTCCAACCAAAGCTTTGGGATTCAAACCACTGCCTCTAACTAGTATAAAAGGGAGAGTTTTACGCTCAAAAGCAAGAGAATTAACTGGGAAAGCATCCTTTGTGAAGTTATGAGTCAAAACAAAAAAAGTGTACAGCAGGTGCTTGGAAGCATTTTTAAGTGATAAAAACTGCAAATGTGTGTAAAACTCCAACCAAAGCTATGGGATTCAAACCACTGCCTGTAACTAGTATAAACGGGAGAGTTTTCCTCGAAAAAGTAAGAGAATTTAGTTGGAAAGCATCCTTTGTGAAGTTGTGAGTCAAAATAAAAAAAGTGTTCAGCAAGCGCTGGGAAGCATTTTTCAGCAATAAACACTGCAAATGTGTGTAAAACTCCAACCAAAGCTTTAGGATTCAAACCACTTCCTGTAACTAGTATAAAGGGGAGAGTTTTACTCTCAAAAGCAAGATAATTTACTGGGAAAGCATCCTTTGTGAAGTTATGAGTCAAAATGAAAAAAGTGTACAGCAGGCGATGGGAACAATTTTTAAGCGATAAAAGCTGAAAATGTGTGAAACTCCAACCAAAGCTTTGGGATTCTAACCATTGCCTGTAACTAGTATAAAGGGGTGAGTTCCACTCTAAAAACCAAGAGACTTTACTGGGAAAGCATCCTTTTTGAAGTTATGAGTTACAATAAAAAAAGTGGACAGCAGAGGGAGCTGGGAAGTATTTTTAAGCAATAAAAACTGCAAATGTGTGTAAAACACCAACCAAAGCTTTGGGATTCAAACCATTGCCTGTCACTCGTATAAAGGGGAGAGTTTTACTCTAAAAAGCAAGAGACTTCACTGGGAAAGCATACTTTGTGAAGTTATGAGTGAAAATAAAAAAAGTCTACAGCAGAGGGAGCGGGGAAGCATTTTTCAGCAATAAAAACTGCAAATGTGTGTAAAACTCCAACCAAAGCTTTGGGATTCAAACCACTGCCTGTAAGTAGTATAAAGGGGAGAGTTTTACTCTAAAAAGCAAGAGACTTTACTGGGAAAGCATCCTTTGTGAAGTTATGAGTCAAAATAAAAAAAGTGGACAGCAGGCGCTGGGAAGCATTTTTAAGCGATAAAAACGGCAAATGTGTGTAAAACCCCAACCGAAGCTTTGGGATTCAAACCACTGACTGTAACTCGTATAAAGGGGAGAGTTCTACTCTAAAAAGCAAGAGACTTTACTGGGAAAGCATCCTTTGTGAAGTTATGAGTGAAAACAAAAAAAGTGAACAGCAGAGGGAGCTGGGAAGCATTTTTAAGCAATAAAAACTGCAAATGAGTGTAAAACTCCAACTAAAGCTTTGGGATTCAAACCACTGCCTGTAAGTAATATAAAGGGGAGAGTTTTACTCTAAAAAGCAAGAGACTTTACTGGGAAAGCATCCTTTGTGAAGTTATGAGTGAAAATAAAAGAAGTGTACAGCAGGCGATGGGAAGAATTTTTAAGCGATAAAAGCTGAAAATGTGTGAAACTCCAACCAAAGCTTTGGGATTCTAACCATTGCCTTTAACTAGTATAAAGGGGTGAGTTCCACTCTAAAAACCAAGAGACTTTACTGGGAAAGCATCCTTTTTGAAGTTATGAGTTACAATAAAAAAAGTGTACAGCAGAGGGAGCTGGGAAGTATTTTTAAGCAATAAAAACTGCAAATGTGTGTAAAACACCAACCAAAGCTTTGGGATTCAAACCATTGCCTGTCACTCGTATAAAGGGGAGAGTTTTACTCGAAAAAGCAAGAGAATTTACTGGGAAAGCATCCTTAGTAAAGTTATGAGTTACAATAAAAAAAGTGTACAGCAGGGGGAGCTGGGAAGCATTTTTAAGCAATAAAAACTGCAAATGTGTGGAAAACTCCAACCAAAGCTTTGGGATTCAAACCACTGACTGTAACTCGTATAAAGGGGAGAGTTCTACTCTAAAAAGCAAGAGACTTTACTGGGAAAGCATCCTTTGTGAAGTTATGAGTGAAAACAAAAAAAGTGAACAGCAGAGGGAGCTGGGAAGCATTTTTAAGCAATAAAAACTGCAAATGTGTGTAAAACTCCAACCAAAGCTTTGGGATTCAAACCACTGCCTGTAAGTAGTATAAAGGGGAGAGTTTTACTCTAAAAAACAAGAGACTTTACTGGGAAAGCATCCTTTGTGAAGTTATGAGTTACAATAAAAAAAGTGTACAGCAGAGGAACTGGGAAGCATTTTTAAGCAATAAAAACTGCAAATGTGTGTAAAACTCCAACCAAAGCTTTGGGATTCAAACCACTGCCTGTAAGTAGTATAAAGGGGAGGGTTTTACTCTAAAAAGCAAGAGACTTTACTGGGAAAGCATCCTTTGTGAAGTTATGAGTTACAATAAAAAAAGTGTACAGCAGAGGAACTGGGAAGCATTTTTAAGCAATAAAAACTGCAAATGTGTGGAAAACTCCAACCAAAGCTTTGGGATTCAAACCATTGCCTCTAACTAGTATAAAGGGGAGAGTTATACTCTAAACTGCAAGAGAATTTACTGGGAAAGCATCCTTTGTGAAGTTATGAGTCAAAATAAAAAAAGTGTACAGAAGGCGCTGGGAAGCATTTTTAAGTGATAAAAACTGCAAATGTGTGTAAAACTCCAACCAAACCTTTGGGATTCAAACCACTGCCTGTAACTAGTATAAAGGGGAGAGTAATACAATAAAAAGCAAGAGAATTTACTTGGAAAGCATCCTTTGTGAAGTTATGATTGAAAATAAAAAAAGTGTACAGCAGAGGGAGCTGGGAAGCATTTTGAATTGATAAAAACTGCAAATGTGTGTAAAACTCAAACCAAAGCTTTGGGATACAAACCACTACCTGTAATTAGTATAAAGGGGAGAGTTCTGCTCGAAAAAGCAAGAGACTTTACTGGGAAAGCATCCTTTGTGAAGTTATGAGTCAAAATAAAAAAAGTGTACAGCAGGCGCTGGGAAGCATTTTTCAGCGATAAAAGCTGCAAATGTGTGTAAAACTCCAACCAAAGCTTTGTGATTCAAACCACTGCCCGTAACTAGTATAAACGGGAGAGTTTTACTCTAAAATACAAGAGAATTGTTTGGGAAAGCATCCTGTGTGAAGTTATGAGTCAAAATAAAAAAAGTGTACAGCAGGCGCTGGGAAGCATTTTTCAGCAATAAAAGCTGCAAATGTGTGTCAAACTCCAACCAAAGCTTTGGGATTCAAACCACTGCCTTTAACTAGTATAAAGGGGAGAGTTCTACTCTAAAAAGCACGAGACTTTCCTGGGAAAGCATCCTTTGTGAAATTATGAGGTCTCCCCCAAGTCTCTGGACGGTTGTGGGGCCGAGCGACGACCGTCAAAGCATTCAGTTTCGCTCCAGTAGTAGGCCGTTATTGACTATATTATAACATGACGAACTATGTGATTTCTGCAGAACGTTTGAACACTTAAGTTTGAGCTCGTGGGCTGACTTTCGACACAATCGATCGTTGTGAATCCACCTTTCAGGGGAGGTCTCCGCCAATTCTCTGGATGATCGTGGGGCCGAGCGGCGACTGTCAAAGCATTCCGTTTTGCTCCAGTCGTAGGCCTTTATTGACTAAATTGTAACATGACGACCTGTGTGATTTCGGCAGAGCCTTTGAACCCTTAAGTTTGAGCTAGTGCGCTGACGTTCGACACACGCGATCGTTGTGAATCCACCTTTCAGGGAAGGTCTCCCCCAAGTCTCTGGACGGTTGTGGGGCCGAGCGGCGACCGTCAATGCATTCAGTTTCGCTCCAGGAGGAGTTCTTTATTGACTAAATTGTAACATGACGACCTGTGTGATTTCGGCAGAGCCTTTGAACCCTTAAGTTTGAGCTAGTGCGCTGACGTTCGACACACTCGATTGTTGTGAATCCACCTCTCAGGGGAGGTATCCCCAAAGTCTCCTGACGGTTGTGGGGCCGAGCGGCGACCGTCAAAGCATTCAGTTTCGCTCCAGGAGGAGTTCTTTATTGACGAAATTGTAACATGACGACCTATGTGATTCCGGCAGAACTTTTGAACCCTATAGTTTGAGCTAGTGGGGTGAAGTTCAACACACTCGATCGTTGTGAATCCACCTGTCAGGGGAGGTCTCTTCCAAGCCTCTTGGAAGTCGTGCGGCTGAAAGGCGAGCGTCAAAGCATTCCGTTTTGCCCCAGTAGTCCCCCTTTATTGACTGAATTGTATCATGACGACCGATGTGATTTCGGCAGAACTTCTGAACCCTTAAGTTTGAGCTAGTGGGCTGAGGATTGACACACTCGATCGTTGTGAATCCACCTGTCAGGGGAGGTCTCCCCCAAGTCTCTGGATGGTCGTGGGGCCGAACGGCGACTGTCAAAGCATTCCGTTTTGCTCCAGTCGTAGGCCTTTACTGACTAAATTGTAACATGACGACCTATGTGATTTCGGCAGAACTTTTGAACCCTTAAGTTTGAGCTAGTGCGCTGACGTTCGACACACTCGATCGTTGTGAATCCACCTTTCAGGGGAGGTCTCCCCCAAGTCTCTGGACGGTTGTGGGGCCGAGCGGCGACCGTCAAAGCATTCAGTTTCGCTCCAGGAGGAGTTCTTTATAGACGAAATTGTAACATGACGACCTATGTGGTTTTGGCAGAACTTTTTAACCCTTAAGTTTGAGCTAGCGGGCTGACGTTCGACACACTCGATCGTTGTGAATCCACCTTTCAGGGGAGGTCTGCCTCAAATCTCTGAACGGTTGTGGTGCCAAGCGGCGACGGTCAAAGCATTCAAATTCGCTCCAGTAGTAGGCCGTTATTGACTATATTGTAACATGACGACCTATGTGATTTTGGCAGAACTTTTTAACACTTAAGTTTGAGCTAGTGGGCTGACGTTCGACACACTCGATCCTTGTGAATCCACCTTTCAGTGGAGGTCTCCCCCAAGTCTCTGGATGGTCGTGGGGCCGAGCAGCGAATGTCAAAGCATTCAGTTAAGCTCCAGTAGTAGGCCGTTATTGACTATATTATAACATGATGAACTATGTGATTTCTGCAGAACATTTGAACACTTAAGTTTGAGCTCGTGGGCTGAATTTCGACACAATCGATCGTTGTGAATCCACCTTTCAGGGGAGGTCTCCGCCAAGTCTCTGGATGGTCGTGGGGACGAGCAGCGACTGTCAAAGCATTCAGTTTTGCTCCAGTAGTAGGCCGTAATTGACTATATTATAACATGACGAACTATGTGATTTTTGCAGAACGTTTGAACACTTAAGTTTGAGCTAGTGGGCTGACTTTCGAGACAATCGATCGATGTGAATCCACCTTTCAGGGGAGGTCTCCGCCAAGTCTCTGGATGGTCGTGGGGCCGAGCGGCGACTGTCAAAGCATTCCGTTTTGCTCCAGTCGTAGGCCTTTATTGACTAAATTGTAACATGACGACCTATGTGATTTCGGCAGAACTTTTTAACCCTTAAGTTTGAGCTAGCGGGCTGACGTTCGACACACTCGATCGTTGTGAATCCACTTTTCAGGGGAGGTCTCCGCCAAGTCTCTGGATGGTCGTGGGGCCGAGCAGCGACTGTCAAAGCATTCAGTTTCGCTCCAGTAGTAGGCCTTTATTGACTATATTATAACATGATGAACTATGTGATTTCTGCAGAACATTTGAACACTTACGTTTGAGCTCGTGGGCTGACTTTCGACACAATCGATCGTTGTGAATCCACCTTTCAGGGGAGGTCTCCGCCAAGTCTCTGGATGGTTGTGGGGCCGAGCGGCGACTGTCAAAGCATTCCGTTTTGCTCCAGTCGTAGGCCTTTATTGACTAAATTGTAACATGACGACCTCTGTGATTTCGGCAGAACTTTTGAACCCTTAAGTTTGAGCTAGTGCGCTGATGTTCGACACACTTGATCGTTGTGAATCCACCTTTCAGCGGAGGTCTCCCCCAAGTCTCTGGACGGTTGTGGGGCTGAAAGGCGACTGTCAAAGCATTCAGTTTCGCTCCAGGAGGAGGCCTTTATTGACGAAATTGTAACATGACGACCTATGTGATTTCTGCAGACCGTTTGAACACTTAAGTTTGAGCTAGTGGGCTGACGTTTGACACACTCGATCGTTGTGAATCCACCTTTCAGGGGAGGTCTGCCTCAAATCTCTGAAAGGTTGTGGTGCCAAGCGGCGACCGTCAAAGCATTCATTTTCGCTCCAGTAGTAGGCCGGTTTTGACTTTACTGGGAAAGCATCCTTTGTGAAGTTATGAGTCAAAATCAAAAAAAGTGTACAGCAGGCGCTGGGAAGCATTTTTAAGTGATAAAAACTGCAAATGTGTGTAAAACTCCAACCAAAGCTTTGGGATTCAAACCACTGCCTTTAACTAGTATAAATGGGAGAGTTATACTCTAAAAAGCAAGAGAACTTACTGGGAAAGCATCATTTGTGAAGTTACGAGTCAAAATTAAAAAAGTGGACAACAGGCGCTGGGAAGCATTTTTAAGGGATAAAAACTGCAAATGTGTGTAAAACCCCAACCAAAGCTTTGGGATTCAAACCACTGCCTGTAACTCGTATAAAGGGGAGAGTTTTACTCTAAAATACAAGAGAATTTACTTGGAAAGCATCCTTTGTGAAGTTATGAGTTTAAATAAAGAAAGTGTACAGCAGGCGCTGGGAAGCATTTTTAAGCGATAAAAACTGCAAATGTGTGTAAAACTCTGACCAAAGATTTGGGATTCAAACCACTGCCTGTAACTAGTATAAAGGGGAAAGTTCTTCTCTAAAAAGCAAGAGACTTTGCCGGTAAAGCATCCTTTGTGAAGTTATGAGTTACAATAAAAATAGTGAACAGCAGAGGGAGCTTGGAAGCATTTTTAAGCAATAAAAACAGCAAATATGTGTAAAACTCCAACCAAAGCTTTGGGATTCAAACCACTGCCTGTAACTAGTTTTAAGGGGAGAGTCCTAGACTATAAAGCAAGAGACTTTACTGGGAAAGCATCCTATGTGAAGTTATGATTTACAATAAAAAAAGTGTACAGCAGAGGGAGCTGTTAAGCATTTTTAAGCAATAAAAACTGCAAATGTGTGGAAAACTCCAAACCAAACCTTTGGGTTTCAAACCACTGCCTGAAACTAGTATAAAGGGGAGAGTTCGAGACTATAAACCAAGAGACTTTACTGGGAAAGCATCATTTGTGAAGTTACGAGTCAAAATTAAAAAAGTGGACAACAGGCGCTGGGAAGCATTTTTAAGGGATAAAAACTGCAAATGTGTGTAAAACCCCAACCAAAGCTTTGGGATTCAAACCACTGCCTGTAACTCGTATAAAGGGGAGAGTTTTACTCTAAAATACAAGAGAATTTACTTGGAAAGCATCCTTTGTGAAGTTATGAGTCAAAATAAAAAAAGTATAAAGCAGGCGCTGGGAAGCATTTTTCAGCGATAAAAACTACAAATGTGTGTAAAACTCCAACCAAAGCTTTGGGATTCAAAACACTGCCTGTAACTCATATAAAGGGGAGAGTTTTACTCTAAAATACAAGAGAATTTACTGGGAAAGCATCCTTTGTGAAGTTATGACTCAAAATAAAAAAAGTGTACAGCTGTCGCTGGGAAGCATTTTTAAGCGATAAAAGCTGCAAATGTGTGTAAAACTCCAACCAAAGCTTTGGGATTCAAACCATTGCCTCTAACTAGTATAAAGGGGAGAGTTATACTCTAAACTGCAAGAGAATTTACTGGGAAAGCATCCTTTGTGAAGTTATGACTCAAAATAAAAAAAGTGTACAGCTGTCGCTGGGAAGCATTTTTAAGCGATAAAAGATGCAAATGTGTGTAAAACTCCAACCAAAGCTTTGGGATTCAAACCATTGCCTCTAACTAGTATAAAGGGGAGAGTTATACTCTAAACTGCAAGAGAATTTACTGGGAAAGCATCCTTTGTGAAGTTATGAGTCAAAATAAAAAAAGTGTACAGAAGGCGCTGGGAAGCATTTTTAAGTGATAAAAACTGCAAATGTGTGTAAAACTCCAACCAAACCTTTGGGATTCAAACCACTGCCTGTAACTAGTATAAAGGGGAGAGTAATACAATAAAAAGCAAGAGAATTTACTTGGAAAGCATCCTTTGTGAAGTTATGAGTGAAAATAAAAAAAGTGTACAGCAGAGGGAGCTGGGAAGCATTTTGAATTGATAAAAACTGCAAATGTGTGTAAAACGCCAACCAAAGCTTTGGGATTCAAACCACTGCCTGTAACTAGTATAAAGGGAAGAGTTTTACTCAAAATTGAAAGAGAATTTACTTGGAAAGCATCCTTTGTGAAGTTATGAGTGAAAATAAAAAAGTGTACAGGAGGTGCTGGGAAGCATTTTTAAGCGATAAAAACAGCAAATGTGTGGAAAACTCCAACCAAAGCTTTGGGATTCATACCACTGCCTGTAACTGGAATAAAGGGGAGAGTTTTACTCTAAAAAAAAAGAGACTTTCCTGGGAAAGCATCCTTTGTGAAGTTATGAATTACAATAAAAAAAGTGTACAGCAGAGGGAGCTGTTAAGCATTTTTAAGCAATAAAAACAGCAAATGTGTGGAAAACTCCAACCAAAGCTTTGTGATTCATAACACTGCCTGTAACTCGTATAAAGGGGAGAGTTTTACTCTAAAATGCAAGAGCATTTACTGGGAAAGCATCCTTTGTGACGTTATGAGTCAAAATAAAAAATGTGTCCAGCAGGCGCTGGGAAGCATTTTTAAGCGATAAAAGCTGCTAATGTGTGTAAAACTCCAACCAAAGCATTGGGATTCAAACCACTGCCTCTAACTTGTATAAAGGGGAGAGTTTGACTCTCAAATGCAAGAGAATTTACTTGGAAAGCATCCTTTGTGAAGGTTTGAGTGAAAATAAAAAAGGTGTACAGCAAAGAGAGCTGTTAAGCATTTTTAAGCAATAAAAACTGCAAATGTGTGTAAAATTCCAACCAAAGCTTTGGGATTCAAACCACTGCCTGTAACTAGTATAAAGGTGAGAGTTTTACTCTAAAAAGCAAGAGACTTTACTGGGAAAACATCCTTTTTGAAGTTATGAGTCAAAATAAAAAAAGTGCACAGCAGGCGCTGGGAAGCATTTTTAAGCGATAAAAACTGCAAATGTGTGTAAAACTCCAACCAAAGCTTTGGGATTCAAACCACTGCCTGTGACTCATATAAAGGGGAGAGTTCTTCTCAAAAAAGCAAGAGGCTTTACTGGGAAAGCATCCTTTGTGAAGTTAAGAGTTACAATAAAAAAAAGTGTACAGCAGGCGCTGGGACGCATTTTTAAGCAATAAAAAAAGCAAATGTGTGTAAAACGCCAACCAAAGCTTTGGGATTCAAACCACTGCCTGTAACTAGTATAAAGGGGAGAGTTTTACTGAAAATTGAAAGAGAATTTACTTGGAAAGCATCCTTTGTGAAGTTATGAGTGAAAATAAAAAAAGTGTACAGGAGGCGCTGGGAAGCATTTTTAAGCGATAAAAGCTGCAAATGTATGTAAAACTCCAACCAAAGCTTTGGGATTCAAACCACTGCCTCTAACTAGTATAAAGGGGAGAGTTTGACTCTCAAATGCAAGAGAATTTACTTGGAAAGCATCCTTTGTGAAGGTTTGAGTGAAAATAAAAAAGGTGTACAGCAAAGAGAGCTGTTAAGCATTTTTAAGCAATAAAAACAGCAAATGTGTGGAAAACTCCAACCAAAGCTTTGTGATTCATAACACTGCCTGTAACTCGTATAAAGGGGAGAGTTTTACTCTAAAATGCAAGAGCATTTACTGGGAAAGCATCCTTTGTGACGTTATGAGTCAAAATAAAAAATGTGTCCAGCAGGCGCTGGGAAGCATTTTTAAGCGATAAAAGCTGCTAATGTGTGTAAAACTCCAACCAAAGCATTGGGATTCAAACCACTGCCTCTAACTTGTATAAAGGGGAGAGTTTGACTCTCAAATGCAAGAGAATTTACTTGGAAA
>NW_026904234.1:0-61830 GCF_024500275.1 Phycodurus eques | reverse complement strand
TTCCCACCGATCGTTTGTTTCCAATCTTAGCCCAATAGCTGAAAAGTAGGCGCTAAAAAGTCCTGCCAAAATCACATAGGTCGTCATGTTACAATTTAGTCAAAAAAGGCCTCCGACTGGACCGAAACTGAGTGCTTTAACGCTCGCCGCTCGGCCCCACAGCCGTGCAGAGACTCGGGGGAGGCCTCCCCTGAAAGCTGGATTCCCACCGATCGTTTGTTTCAAATCTTAGCCCAGTAGCTGAAAAGTAGGCGCTAAAAAGTCCTGCCAAAGTCACATAGGTCGTCATGTTACAATTTAGTCAATAAAGGCCTACTACTGGAGCGAAACCGAATGCTTTGACGCTCGCCGTTCGGCCCCACAGCCGTCCAGAGACTCGGGAGAGGCCTCCCCTGAAAGCTGGATTCCCACCGATCGTTTGTTTCAAATCTTAGCCCACTAGTTCAAAAGTAGGCGCTAAAAAGTCCTGCCAAAATCACATAGGTTGTCATGTTACAATTTACTCAATAAAGGCCTACTACTGGAGAGAAACCGAGTGCTTTGACGCTCATCGTTCGGCCCCACAGCCGTCCAGAGACTCGGGGGAGGCCTCCCCTGAAAGCTGGATTCCCACCGATCGTTTGTTTCAAATCTTCGCCCAGTAACTGAAAAGTAGGCGCTAAAATGTCCTGCCAAAGTCACATAGGTCGTCATGTTACAATTTAGTCAATAAAGGCCTGCTACTGGAGCGAAACAGAGTGCTTTGACGCACGCCGTTCGGGCCCACGACCTCCGAGAGGCTTGGAAGAGGCCACCCCTGAAAGCTGGATTCCCACCGATCGTTTATTTCAAATCTTAGCCCAGTAGCTGAAAAGTAGGCGCTAAAAAGTCCTGCCAAAATCACATAGGTCGTCATGTAACAATTTACTCAATAAAGGCCAACTACTGGAGAGAAACCGAGTGCTTTGACGCTCGCCGTTCGCCCCTACAGCCGTCCAGAGACTCGGGGGAGGCCTCCCCTGAAAGCTGGATTCCCACCGATCGTTTGTTTCAAATCTTAGCCCACTAGCTAAAAAGTAAGCGCTAAAAAGTCCTGCCAAAGTAACATAGGTCGTCATGTTACAATTTAGTCAATAAAGGCCTACTACTGGAGTGAAACCGAGTGCTTCGACGCTCGCCGTTCGGCCCCACGAGCTCCTAGAGGCTTGGAAGAGGCCTCCCTTGAAAGCTGGATTCCCACGGCTTGTCTGTGTAAATTCCTAGCCCGCTAGGCAGAAATTAAGCGACCTAAAGTCGTGCCGAAGTCAAATCGGTCGTCATGGTACTTGAGCGAAACTGAGTGCTTTAACGCTCGCCGTTCGCCCCCACAGCCGTCCAGAGACTCGGGGGAGGCCTCCCCTGAAAGCCGGATTCCCACCAATCGTTTGTTTCAAATCTTAGCCCACTAGCTCAAAAGTAAGCGCTAAAAAGTCCTGCCAAAGTCACATAGGTCGTCATGTTACAATTTAGTCAATAAAAGCCTACTACTTGAGCGAAACTGAGTGCTTTGACGCTCGCCGTTCGGCCCCACGACCTCTGAGAGGCTTGGAAGAGGCCTCCCTTGAAAGCTGGATTCCCAAGGCTTGTCTGTGTGAATTCCTAGCCCGCTTGGCTGAAAGTAAGTGACCTAAAGTTGTGCCGAAGTCAAATCGGTCGTCATGGTACTCGAGCGAAACTGAGTGCTTTAACGCTTGCCGCTCGGCCCCACAGCCGTACCAGAGACTCGGGGGAGGCCTCCCCTGAAAGCTGGATTCCCATCGATCGTTTGTTTAAAATCTTAGCCCACTAGCTCAAAAGTAAGCGCTAAAATGTCCTGCCAAAGTCACATAGGTCGTCATGTTACAATTTAGTGAATAAAGGCCTACTACAGGAGCGAAACAGAGTGCATTGACGCTCGCCGTTCGGCCCCATGACCTCTGAGAGGCTTGGAAGAGGCCTCCCCTGAAAGCTGGATTCCCACCGATCGTTTATTTCAAATCTTAGCCAAGTAGCTGAAAAGTAGGCGCTAAAACGTCCTGCCAAAATCACATAGGTCGTCATGTTACAATTTAGTCAATAAAGGCCTACTACTGGAGAGAAACCGAGTGCTTTGACGCTCGCCGTTCGGCCCCACAGCCCTCCAGAGACTCGGGGGAGGCCTCCCCTGAAAGCTGGATTCCCACCGATCGTTTGTTTCAAATCTTAGCCCACTAGCTCAAAAGTAAGCGCTAAAAAGTCCTGCCAAAGTCACATAGGCTGTCATGTTACAATTTAGTCAATAAAGGCCTACTACTGGACCGAAACTGAGTGCTTTGACGCTCGCCATTCGGCCCCACGACCTCTGAGAGGCTTGGAAGAGGCCTCCCCTGAAAGCTGGATTCCCACCGATCGTTTATTTCAAATCTTAGCCAAGTAGCTGAAAAGTAGGCGCTAAAAAGTCCTGCCAAAATCACATAGGTCGTCATGTTACAATTTAGTCGATAAAGGCCTATTACTGGACCGAAACAGAGTGCTTTAACGCTCGCCGCTCGGCCCCACAGCTGTCCAGAGACTCGGTGGAGGCCTCCCCTGAAAGCTGGATTCCCACCGATCGTTTGTTTAAAATCTTAGCCCACTAGCTCAAAAGTAAGCGCTAAAATGTCCTGCCAAAGTCACATAGGTCGTCATGTTACAATTTAGTGAATAAAGGCCTACTACGGGAGCGAACCCGAGTGCATTGACGCTCGCCGTTCGGCCCCACGACCTCTGAGAGGCTTGGAAGAGGCCTCCCCTGAAAGCTGGATTCCCAAGGATTGTCTGTGTGAATTCCTAGCCCGCTAGGCTGCAATTAAGTGACCTAAAGTCGTGCCGAAGTCAAATCGGTCGTAATGGTATTCGAGCGAAACTGAGTGCTTTAACGCTCGCCACTCGGCCCCACAGCCGTCCAGACACTCGGGGGAGGCCTCCCCTGAAAGCTGGATTCCCACCGATCGTTCTTTTCAAATCTTAGCCCACTAGCTCAAAAGTAAGCGCTAAAAAGTCCTGCCAAAGTCACATAGGTTGTCATGTTACAATTTAGTCAATAAAGGCCTACTACTGGACCGAAACTGAGTGCTTTGACGCTCGCCGTTCGGCCCCACGACCTCCGAGAGGCTTGGAAAAGGCCTCCCCTGAAAGCTGGATTCCCACCGATCGTTTATTTCAAATCTTAGCCAAGTAGCCGAAAAGTAGGCGCTAAGAAGTCCTGCCAAAATCACATAGGTCGTCATGTTACAATTTAGTCAATAAAGGCCTACTACTGGAGAGAAACCGAGTGCTTTGACGCTCGCCGTTCGGCCCCACAGCCGTCCAGAGACTCGGGGGAGGCCTCCCCTGAAAGCTGGATTCCCACCGATCGTTTGTTTCAAATCTTAGCCCACTAGCTAAAAAGTAAGCGCTAAAAAGTCCTGCCAAAGTAACATAGGTCGTCATGTTACAATTTAGTCAATAAAGGCCTACTACTGGAGTGAAACCGAGTGCTTCGACGCTCGCCGTTCGGCCCCACGAGCTCCTAGAGGCTTGGAAGAGGCCTCCCTTGAAAGCTGGATTCCCACGGCTTGTCTGTGTGAATTCCTAGCCCGCTCGGCTGAAGTTAAGCGACCTAAAGTCGTGCCGAAGTCAAATCGGTCGTTATGGTACTCGAGCGAAACTGAGTGCTTTAACGCTCGCCGCTCGGCCCCACAGCCGACCAGAGACTCGGAGGAGGCCTCGTCTGAAAACTGGATTCCCACCGATCGTTTGGTTCAAATCTTAGCCCACTAGCTCAAAAGTAAGCGCTAAAAAGTTCTGCCAAAGTCACATAGGTTGTCATGTTACAATTTAGTCAAGAAAGGCCTACTACTGGAGCGAAACCGACTGCTTCGACGCTCGCCGTTCGGCCCCACGACCTCCGAGAGGCTTGGAAGAGGCCTCCCTTGAAAGCTGGATTCCCAAGGCTTGTCTGTGTGAATTCCTAGCCCGCTCGGCTGAAATTAAGCGACCTAAAGTTGTGCCGAAGTCAAATCGGTCGTCATGGTACTCGAGCGAAACTGAGTGCTTTAACGCTTGCCGCTCGGCCCCACAGCCGTCCAGAGACTCGGGGGAGGCCTCCCCTGAAAGCTGGATTCCCATCGATCGTTTGTTTAAAATCTTAGCCCACTAGCTCAAAAGTAAGCGCTAAAATGTCCTGCCAAAGTCACATAGGTCGTCATGTTACAATTTAGTGAATAAAGGCCTACTACAGGAGCGAAACAGAGTGCATTGACGCTCGCCGTTCGGCCCCATGACCTCTGAGAGGCTTGGAAGAGGCCTCCCCTGAAAGCTGGATTCCCAAGGATTGTCTGTGTGAATCCCTAGCCCGCTAGGCTGAAATTAAGTGACCTAAAGTCGTGCCGAAGTCAAATCGGTCGTAATGGTATTCGAGCGAAACTGAGTACTTTAACGCTCGCCACTCGGCCCCACAGCCGTCCAGAGACTCGGGGGAGGCCTCCCCTGAAAGCTGGATTCCCACCGATCGTTTGTTTCAAATCTTAGCCCACTAGCTCAAACGTAAGCGCTAAAATGTCCTGCCAAAGTCACATAGGTTGTCATGTTACAATTTAGTCAATAAAGGCCTACTACTGGACCGAAACCGAGTGCTTTGACGCTCGCCGTTCGGCCCCACGACCTCCGAAAGGCTTGGAAGAGGCCTCCCCTGAAAGCTGGATTCCCACCGATCGTTTGTTTCAAATCTTAGCCCACTAGCTCAAACGTAAGCGCTAAAATGTCCTACCAAAGTCACATAGGTTGTCATGTTACAATTTAGTCAATAAAGGCCTACTACTGGAGCGAAACCGAGTGCTTTGACGCTCGCCATTCGGCCCCAATACCTCCGAGAGGCTTGGAAGAGGCCTTCCCTGAAAGCTGGATTCCCACCGATCGTTTATTTGAAATCTTAGCCAAGTAGCTGAAAAGTAGGCGCTAAAACGTCCTGCCAAAATCACATAGGTCGTCATGTTACAATTTAGTCAATAAAGGCCTACTACTGGAGAGAAACCGAGTGCTTTGACGCTCGCCGTTCGGCCCCACAGCCGCCCAGAGACTCGGGGGAGGCCTCTCCTGAAAGCTGGATTCCCACCGATCGTTTTTTTCAAATCTTAGCCCACTAGCTCAAAAGTAAGCGCTAAAAAGTCCTGCCAAAGTAACATAGGTCGTCATGTTACAATTTAGTCAATAAAGGCCTACTACTGGAGGGAAACAGAGTGCTTCGACGCTCGCCGTTCGGCCCCACGAGCTCCGAGAGGCTTGGAAGAGGCCTCCCTTGAAAGCTGGATTCCCACGGCTTGTCTGTGTGAATTCCTAGCCCGCTCGGCTGAAGTTAAGCGACCTAAAGTCGTGCCGAAGTCAAATCGGTCGTCATGGTACTCGAGCGAAACTGAGTGCTTTAACGCTCGCCGCTCGGCCCCACAGCCGACCAGAGACTCGGAGGAGGCCTCGTCTGAAAACTGGATTCCCACCGATCGTTTGTTTCAAATCTTAACCCACTAGATCAAAAGTAAGCGCTAAAAAGTCCTGCCAAAGTCACATAGGTTGTCATGTTACAATTTAGTCAATAAAGGCCTACTACTAGAGTGAAACCGAGTGCTTCGACGCTCGCCGTTCGGCCCCACGACCTCTGAGAGGCTTGGAAGAGGCCTCCCTTGAAAGCTGGATTCCCACGGCTTGTCTGTGTGAATTCCTAGCCCGCTCGGCTGAAGTTAAGCGACCTAAAGTCGTGCCGAAGTCAAATCGGTCGTCATGGTACTCGAGCGAAACTGAGTGCTTTAACGCTCGCCGCTCGGCCCCACAGCCGTCCAGAGACTCGGGGGTGGCCTCACCTGAAAGCTGGATTCCCACCGATCGTTTGTTTAAAATCTTAGCCCACTAGCTCAAAAGTAAGCGCTAAAAAGTCCTGCCAAAGTCACATAGGTCGTCATGTTACAATTTAGTCAATAAAGGCCTACTACTGGAGCGAAACCGAGTGCTTTGACGCTCGCCGTTCGGCCCCACGACCTCCGAGAGGCTTGGAAGAGGCCTCCCCTGAAAGCTGGATTCCCACCGATCGTTTATTTCAAATCTTAGCCGAGTAGCTGAAAAGTAGGCGCTAAAACGTCCTGCCAAAATCACATAGGTCGTCATGTTACAATTTAGTCAATAAAGGCCTACTACTGGAGAGAAACCGAGTGCTTTGACGCTCGCCGTTCGACCCACGACCTCCGAGAGGCTTGGAAGAGGCCTCCCCTGAAAGCTGGATTCCCACCGATCGTTTTTTTCAAATCTTAGCCCACTAGCTCAAAAGTAAGCGCTAAGAAGTCCTGCCAAAGTCACATAGGTTGTCATGTTACAATTTAGTCAATAAAGGCCTACTACTGGACCGAAACTGAGTGCTTTGACGCTCGCCGTTCGGCCCCACGACCTCCGAGAGGCTTGGAAGAGGCCTCCCCTGATAGCTGGATTCCCACCGATCGTTTATTTCAAATCTTAGCCAAGTAGCCGAAAAGTAGGCGCTAAAAAGTCCTGCCAAAATCACATAGGTCGTCATGTTACAATTTAGTCAATAAAGGCCTACTACTGGAGCGAAACCGAGTGCTTTGACGCTCGCCGTTCGGCCCCACGACCTCTGAGAGGCTTGGAAGAGGCCTCCCCTGAAAGCTGGATTCCCAAGGATTGTCTGTGTGAATTCATAGCCCGCTAGCTCAAACGTAAGCGCTAAAAAGTCCAGCCAAAATCACATAGGTCGTCATGTTACAATTTAGTCAATAAAGGCCTATGACTGGACCGAAACAGAGTGCTTTAACGCTCGCCGCTCAGCCCCACAGCTGTCCAGAGACTCGGGGGAGGCCTCCCCTGAAAGCTGGTTTCCCACCGATCGTTTGTTTCAAATCTTAACCCACTAGATCAAAAGTAAGCGCTAAAAAGTCCTGCCAAAGTCACATAGCTTGTCATGTTACAATTTAGTCAATAAAGGCCTACTACTGGAGCGAAACCGAGTGCTTCGACGCTCGCCGTTCGGCCCCACGAGCTCCGAGAGGCTTGGAAGAGGCCTCCCTTGAAAGCTGGATTCCCACGGCTTGTCTGTGTGAGTTCCTAGCCCGCTCGGCTGAAGTTAAGCGACCTAAAGTCGTGCCGAAGTCAAATCGGTCGTCATGGTACTCGAGCGAAACTGAGTGCTTTAACGCTCGCCGCTCGGCCCCACAGCTGTCCAGAGACTCGGGGGAGGCCTCCCCTGAAAGCTGGTTTCCCACCGATCGTTTGTTTCAAATCTTAACCCACTAGATCAAAAGTAAGCGCTAAAAAGTCCTGCCAAAGTAACATAGGTCGTCATGTTACAATTTAGTCAATAAAGGCCTACTACTGGAGTGAAACAGAGTGCTTCGACGCTCGCCGTTCGGCCCCACGAGCTCCGAGAGGCTTGGAAGGGGCCTCCCTTGAAAGCTGGATTCCCACCGATCGTTTGTTTCAAATCTTAACCCACTAGATCAAAAGTAAGCGCTAAAAAGTCCTGCCAAAGTCACATAGGTTGTCATGTTACAATTTAGTCAATAAAGGCCTACTACTGGAGCGAAACCGAGTGCTTCGACGCTCGCCGTTCGGCCCCACGAGCTCCGAGAGGCTTGGAAGAGGCCTCCCTTGAAAGCTGGATTCCCACGGCTTGTCTGTGTGAGTTCCTAGCCCGCTCGGCTGAAGTTAAGCGACCTAAAGTCGTGCCGAAGTCAAATCGGTCGTCATGGTACTCGAGCGAAACTGAGTGCTTTAACGCTCGCCGCTCGGCCCCACAGCCGTCCAGAGACTCGGGGGTGGCCTCCCCTGAAAGCTGGATTCCCACCGATCGTTTGTTTAAAATCTTAGCCCACTAGCTCAAAAGTAAGCGCTAAAACGTCCTGCCAAAGTCACATAGGTCGTCATGTTACAATTTAGTCAATAAAGGCCTACTACTGGAGCGAAACCGAGTGCTTTGACGCTCGCCGTTCGGCCCCAATACCTCCGAGAGGCTTGGAAGAGGCCTTCCCTGAAAGCTGGATTCCCACCGATCGTTTATTTGAAATCTTAGCCAAGTAGCTGAAAAGTAGGCGCTAAAACGTCCTGCCAAAATCACATAGGTCGTCATGTTACAATTTAGTCAATAAAGGCCTACTACTGGAGAGAAACCGAGTGCTTTGACGCTCGCCGTTCGGCCCCACAGCCGCCCAGAGACTCGGGGGAGGCCTCTCCTGAAAGCTGGATTCCCACCGATCGTTTTTTTCAAATCTTAGCCCACTAGCTCAAAAGTAAGCGCTAAAAAGTCCTGCCAAAGTAACATAGGTCGTCATGTTACAATTTAGTCAATAAAGGCCTACTACTGGAGGGAAACAGAGTGCTTCGACGCTCGCCGTTCGGCCCCTAGAGCTCCGAGAGGCTTGGAAGAGGCCTCCCTTGAAAGCTGGATTCCCACGGCTTGTCTGTGTGAATTCCTAGCCCGCTCGGCTGAAGTTAAGCGACCTAAAGTCGTGCCGAAGTCAAATCGGTCGTCATGGTACTCGAGCGAAACTGAGTGCTTTAACGCTCGCCGCTCGGCCCCACAGCCGACCAGAGACTCGGAGGAGGCCTCGTCTGAAAACTGGATTCCCACCGATCGTTTGTTTCAAATCTTAACCCACTAGATCAAAAGTAAGCGCTAAAAAGTCCTGCCAAAGTCACATAGGTTGTCATGTTACAATTTAGTCAATAAAGGCCTACTACTAGAGTGAAACCGAGTGCTTCGACGCTCGCCGTTCGGCCCCACGACCTCTGAGAGGCTTGGAAGAGGCCTCCCTTGAAAGCTGGATTCCCACGGCTTGTCTGTGTGAATTCCTAGCCCGCTCGGCTGAAGTTAAGCGACCTAAAGTCGTGCCGAAGTCAAATCGGTCGTCATGGTACTCGAGCGAAACTGAGTGCTTTAACGCTCGCCGCTCGGCCCCACAGCCGTCCAGAGACTCGGGGGTGGCCTCACCTGAAAGCTGGATTCCCACCGATCGTTTATTTCAAATCTTAGCCGAGTAGCTGAAAAGTAGGCGCTAAAACGTCCTGCCAAAATCACATAGGTCGTCATGTTACAATTTAGTCAATAAAGGCCTACTACTGGAGAGAAACCGAGTGCTTTGACGCTCGCCGTTCGACCCACGACCTCCGAGAGGCTTGGAAGAGGCCTCCCCTGAAAGCTGGATTCCCACCGATCGTTTTTTTCAAATCTTAGCCCACTAGCTCAAAAGTAAGCGCTAAGAAGTCCTGCCAAAGTCACATAGGTTGTCATGTTACAATTTAGTCAATAAAGGCCTACTACTGGACCGAAACTGAGTGCTTTGACGCTCGCCGTTCGGCCCCACGACCTCCGAGAGGCTTGGAAGAGGCCTCCCCTGATAGCTGGATTCCCACCGATCGTTTATTTCAAATCTTAGCCAAGTAGCCGAAAAGTAGGCGCTAAAAAGTCCTGCCAAAATCACATAGGTCGTCATGTTACAATTTAGTCAATAAAGGCCTACTACTGGAGCGAAACCGAGTGCTTTGACGCTCGCCGTTCGGCCCCACGACCTCTGAGAGGCTTGGAAGAGGCCTCCCCTGAAAGCTGGATTCCCAAGGATTGTCTGTGTGAGTTCCTAGCCCGCTAGCTCAAACGTAAGCGCTAAAAAGTCCAGCCAAAATCACATAGGTCGTCATGTTACAATTTAGTCAATAAAGGCCTATGACTGGTCCGAAACAGAGTGCTTTAACGCTCGCCGCTCAGCCCCACAGCTGTCCAGAGACTCGGGGGAGGCCTCCCCTGAAAGCTGGTTTCCCACCGATCGTTTGTTTCAAATCTTAACCCACTAGATCAAAAGTAAGCGCTAAAAAGTCCTGCCAAAGTCACATAGCTTGTCATGTTACAATTTAGTCAATAAAGGCCTACTACTGGAGCGAAACCGAGTGCTTCGACGCTCGCCGTTCGGCCCCACGAGCTCCGAGAGGCTTGGAAGAGGCCTCCCTTGAAAGCTGGATTCCCACGGCTTGTCTGTGTGAGTTCCTAGCCCGCTCGGCTGAAGTTAAGCGACCTAAAGTCGTGCCGAAGTCAAATCGGTCGTCATGGTACTCGAGCGAAACTGAGTGCTTTAACGCTCGCCGCTCGGCCCCACAGCTGTCCAGAGACTCGGGGGAGGCCTCCCCTGAAAGCTGGTTTCCCACCGATCGTTTGTTTCAAATCTTAACCCACTAGATCAAAAGTAAGCGCTAAAAAGTCCTGCCAAAGTAACATAGGTCGTCATGTTACAATTTAGTCAATAAAGGCCTACTACTGGAGTGAAACAGAGTGCTTCGACGCTCGCCGTTCGGCCCCACGAGCTCCGAGAGGCTTGGAAGGGGCCTCCCTTGAAAGCTGGATTCCCACCGATCGTTTGTTTCAAATCTTAACCCACTAGATCAAAAGTAAGCGCTAAAAAGTCCTGCCAAAGTCACATAGGTTGTCATGTTACAATTTAGTCAATAAAGGCCTACTACTGGAGCGAAACCGAGTGCTTCGACGCTCGCCGTTCGGCCCCACGAGCTCCGAGAGGCTTGGAAGAGGCCTCCCTTGAAAGCTGGATTCCCACGGCTTGTCTGTGTGAGTTCCTAGCCCGCTCGGCTGAAGTTAAGCGACCTAAAGTCGTGCCGAAGTCAAATCGGTCGTCATGGTACTCGAGCGAAACTGAGTGCTTTAACGCTCGCCGCTCGGCCCCACAGCCGTCCAGAGACTCGGGGGTGGCCTCCCCTGAAAGCTGGATTCCCACCGATCGTTTGTTTAAAATCTTAGCCCACTAGCTCAAAAGTAAGCGCTAAAACGTCCTGCCAAAGTCACATAGGTCGTCATGTTACAATTTAGTCAATAAAGGCCTACTACTGGAGCGAAACCGAGTGCTTTGACGCTCGCCGTTCGGCCCCAATACCTCCGAGAGGCTTGGAAGAGGCCTTCCCTGAAAGCTGGATTCCCACCGATCGTTTATTTGAAATCTTAGCCAAGTAGCTGAAAAGTAGGCGCTAAAACGTCCTGCCAAAATCACATAGGTCGTCATGTTACAATTTAGTCAATAAAGGCCTACTACTGGAGAGAAACCGAGTGCTTTGACGCTCGCCGTTCGGCCCCACAGCCGCCCAGAGACTCGGAGGAGGCCTCTCCTGAAAGCTGGATTCCCACCGATCGTTTGTTTCAAATCTTAGCCCACTAGCTCAAAAGTAAGCGCTAAAAAGTCCTGCCAAAGTAACATAGGTCGTCATGTTACAATTTAGTCAATAAAGGCCTACTACTGGAGGGAAACAGAGTGCTTCGACGCTCGCCGTTCGGCCCCACGAGCTCCGAGAGGCTTGGAAGAGGCCTCCCTTGAAAGCTGGATTCCCACGGCTTGTCTGTGTGAATTCCTAGCCCACTCGGCTGAAGTTAAGCGACCTAAAGTCGTGCCGAAGTCAAATCGGTCGTCATGGTACTCGAGCGAAACTGAGTGCTTTAACGCTCGCCGCTCGGCCCCACAGCCGACCAGAGACTCGGAGGAGGCCTCGTCTGAAAACTGGATTCCCACCGATCGTTTATTTCAAATCTTAGCCAAGTAGCCGAAAAGTAGGCGCTAAAAAGTCCTGCCAAAATCACATAGGTCGTCATGTTACAATTTAGTCAAAAAAGGCCTCCGACTGGACCGAAACTGAGTGCTTTAACGCTCGCCGCTCGGCCCCACAGCCGTCCAGAGACTAGGGGGAGGCCTCCCCTGAAAGCTGGATTCCCATGATCGTTTGTTTCAAATCTTAGCCCACTAGCTCAAAAGTAGGCGCTAAAAAGTCCTGCCAAAATCACATAGGTCGTCATGTTACAATTTACTCAATAAAGGCCAACTACTGGAGAGAAACCGAGTGCTTTGACGCTCGCCGTTCGCCCCCACAGCCGTCCAGAGACTCGGGGGAGGCCTCCCCTGAAAGCTGGATTCCCACCGATTGTTTGTTTCAAATCTTAGCCCACTAGCTCAAAAGTAAGCGCTAAAAAGTCCTGCCAAAGTCACATAGGTCGTCATGTTACAATTTAGTCAATAAAGGGTTACTACTTGAGCGAAACCGAGTGCTTCGACGCTCGCCGTTCGGCCCCACGAGCTCCGAGAGGCTTGAAAGAGGCCTCCCTTGAAAGCTGGATTCCCAAGGCTTGTCTGTGTGAATTCCTAGCCCGCTAGGCTGCAATTAAGCGACCTAAAGTCGTGCCGAAGTCAAATCGGTCGTCATGGTACTCGAGCGAAACTGAGTGCTATTACGCTCGCCGCTCGGCCCCACGACCTCCGAGAGGCTTGGAAGAGGCCTCCCCTTAAAGCTGGATTCCCACTGATCATTTGTTTTAAATCTTAGCCCACTAGCTCAAACGTAAGCGCTAAAAGGTCTTGCCAAAATCACATAGGTCGTCATGTTACAATTTAGTCAACAAAGGCCTCCTACTGGACCGAAACCGAGTGCTTTAACGCTCGCCGTTCGGCCCCACGACCTCTGAGAGGCTTGGAAGAGGCCTCCCCTAAAAGCTGGATTCCCACCGATCGTTTGTTTCAAATCTTAGCCCAGTAGCTGAAAAGTAGGCGCTAAAAAGTCCTGCCAAAATCACATAGGTCGTCATGTTCCAATTTACTCAATAAAGGCCAACTACTGGAGAGAATCCGAGTGCCTTGACGCTCGCCGTTCGGCACCACAGCCGTCCAGAGACTCGCGGGAGGCCTCCCCTGAAAGCTGGATTCCCACCGATCGTTTGTTTCAAATCTTACCTCACTAGCTCAAAAGTAAGCGCTAAAAAGTCCTGCCAAAATCACATAGGTCGTCATGTTACAATTCAGTCAATAAAGGCCTACTACTGGAGAGAAACCGAGTGCTTTGACGCTCGCCGTTCGACCCCACAGCTGTTCAGAGACTCGCGGGAGGCCTCCCCTGAAAGCTGGATTCCCAAGGATTGTCTGTGTGAATTCCTAGCCCGTTAGGCTGAAATTAAGCGACCTAAAGTCGTGCCGAAGTCAAATCGGTCGTCATGGTACTCGAGCGAAACTGAGAGCTTTAACGCTCGCCGCTCGGCCCCACAGCCGTCCAGAGACTCGGGGGAGGACTTCCCTGAAAGCTGGATTCCCACCGATCGTTTGTTTCAAATCTTAGCCCACTAGGTCAAACGTAGGCGCTAAAAAGTCTTGCCAAAGTCACATAGGTCGTCATGTTACAATTTAGTCATTAAAGGCCTACGACTGGAGCGAAACCGAGTGCTTCGACGCTCGCCGTTCGGCCCCACAAGCTCCGAGAGGCTTGGAAGAGGCCTCCCTTGAAAGCTGGATTCCCAAGGCTTGTCTGTGTGAATTCCTAGCCCGCTAGGCTGAAATTAAGCGACCTAATGTCGTGCCGAAGTCAAATCGGTCGTCATGGTACTCGAGCGAAACTGAGTGCTTTAACGGTCGCCGCTCGGCCCCACAGCAGTCCAGAGACTCGGGGTAGGGCTCCCCTGAAAGCTGGATTCCCACCGATCGTTTGCTTTAAATCTTAGCCCACTAGCTCAAACGTCAGCGCTAAAAAGTCCTGCCAAAATCACATAGGTCGTCATGTTACAATTTAGTCAATAAAGGCCTACGACTGGAGAGAAACCGAGTGCTTTGATGCTCGCCGTTCGGCCTTACAGCCATCCAGAGACTCAGGGGAGGCCTCCCCTGAAATCTGGAATCCCACCGATCGTTTGTTTCAAATCTTAGCCAACTAGCTAAAAAGTAAGCGCTAAAAAGTCCTGCCAAAGTCACATAGGTTGTCATGTTACAATTTAGTCAATAAAGGCCGACTGCTGGAGCGAAACCGAGTGCTTTGACGCTCGCCGTTCGGCCCCACGACCTCTGAGAGGCTTGGAAGAGGCCTCCCTTGAAAGCTGGATTCCCAAGGCTTGTCTGTGTGAATTCCTAGCCCGCTTGGCTGAAATTAAGTGACCTAAAGTTGTGCCGAAGTCAAATCGGTCGTCATGGTACTCGAGCGAAACTGAGTGCTTTAACGCTTGCCGCTCGGCCCCACAGCCGTCCAGAGACTCGGGGGAGGCCTCCCCTGAAAGCTGGATTCCCATCGATCGTTTGTTTAAAATCTTAGCCCACTAGCTCAAAAGTAAGCGCTAAAATGTCCTGCCAAAGTCACATAGGTCGTCATGTTACAATTTAGTGAATAAAGGACTACTACAGGAGCGAAACAGAGTGCATTGACGCTCGCCGTTCGGCCCCATGACCTCTGAGAGGCTTGGAAGAGGCCTCCCCTGAAAGCTGGATTCCCAAGGATTGTCTGTGTGAATCCCTAGCCCGCTAGGCTGAAATTAAGTGACCTAAAGTCGTGCCGAAGTCAAATCGGTCGTAATGGTATTCGAGCGAAACTGAGTACTTTAACGCTCGCCACTCGACCCCACAGCCGTCCAGAGACTCGGGGGAGGCCTCCCCTGAAAGCTGGATTCCCACCGATCGTTTGTTTCAAATCTTAGCCCACTAGCTCAAACGTAAGCGCTAAAAAGTCCTGCCAAAGTCACATAGGTTGTCATGTTACAATTTAGTCAATAAAGGCCTACTACTGGACCGAAACCGAGTGCTTTGACGCTCGCCGTTCGGCCCCACGACCTCCGAAAGGCTTGGAAGAGGCCTCCCCTGAAAGCTGGATTCCCACCGATCGTTTATTTCAAATCTTAGCCAAGTAGCTGAAAAGTAGGCGCTAAAACGTCCTGCCAAAATCACATAGGTCGTCATGTTACAATTTAGTCAATAAAGGCCTACTACTGGAGAGAAACCGAGTGCTTTGACGCTCACCGTTCGGCCCCACAGCCCTCCAGGCGCAAAAAAGTCCTGCCAAAATCACATCGGTCGTCATGTTACAATTTACTCAATAAAGGCCTACTACTGGAGAGAAACCGAGTGCTTTGACGCTCATCGTTCGGCCCCACAGCCGTCCAGAGACTCGGGGGAGGCCTCCCCTGAAAGCTGGATTCCCAAGGCTTGTCTGTGTGAATTCCTAGCCCGCTCGGCTGAAAGTAAGCGACCTAAAGTTGTGCCGAAGTCAAATCGGTCGTCATGGTACTTGAGCGAAACTGAGTGCTATTACGCTCGCCGCTCGGCCCCACAGCCGTCCAGAGACTCGGAGGAGGCCTCCCCTGAAAGCTGGATTCCCAACGATCGTTTGTTTCAAATCTTAGCCAAGTAGCTGAGAAGTAGGCACTAAAAAGTCCTGCCAAAATCACATAGGTCCTCATGTTACAATTTACTCAATAAAGGCCGACTACTGGAGCGAAACCGAGTGCTTTGACGCTCGCCGTTCGGCCCCACGACCTCCGAGAGGCTTGGAAGAGGCCTCCCCTGAACGCTGGATTCCCATCGATCGTTTGTTTCAAATCTTAGCCCAGTAGCTGAAAAGTAGGCGCAAAAAAGTCCTGCCAAAATCACATCGGTCGTCATGTTACAATTTACTCAATAAAGGCCTACTACTGGAGAGAAACCGAGTGCTTTGACGCTCATCGTTCGGCCCCACAGCCGTCCAGAGACTCGGGGGAGGCCTCCCCTGAAAGCTGGATTCCCACCGATCGTTTGTTTCAAATCTTCGCCCAGTAACTGAAAAGTAGGCGCTAAAATGTCCTGCCAAAGTCACATAGGTCGTCATGTTACAATTTAGTCAATAAAGGCCTGCTACTGGAGCGAAACAGAGTGCTTTGACGCTCGCCGTTCGGGCCCACGACCTCCGAGAGGCTTGGAAGAGGCCACCCCTGAAAGCTGGATTCCCACCGATCGTTTATTTCAAATCTTAGCCCAGTAGCTGAAAAGTAGGCGCTAAAAAGTCCTGCCAAAATCACATAGGTCGTCATGTAACAATTTACTCAATAAAGGCCAACTACTGGAGAGAAACTGAGTGCTTTGACGCTCGCCGTTCGCCCCTACAGCCGTCCAGAGACTCGGGGGAGGCCTCCCCTGAAAGCTGGATTCCCACCGATCGTTTGTTTCAAATCTTAGCCCACTAGCTCAAAAGTAAGCGCTAAAAAGTCCTGCCAAAGTCACATAGGTCGTCATGTTACAATTTAGTCAATAAAAGCCTACTACTGGAGCGAAACCGAGTGCTTTGACGCTCGCCGTTCGGCCTCACGAGCTCCGAGAGGCTTGGAAGAGGCCTCCCTTTAAAGCTGGATTCCCAAGGCTTGTCTGTGTAAATTCCTAGCCCGCTAGGCAGAAATTAAGCGACCTAAAGTCGTGCCGAAGTCAAATCGGTCGTCATGGTACTTGAGCGAAACTGAGTGCTTTAACGCTCGCCGTTCGCCCCCACAGCCGTCCAGAGACTCGGGGGAGGCCTCCCCTGAAAGCCGGATTCCCACCAATCGTTTGTTTCAAATCTTAGCCCACTAGCTCAAAAGTAAGCGCTAAAAAGTCCTGCCAAAGTCACATAGGTCGTCATGTTACAATTTAGTCAATAAAAGCCTACTACTTGAGCGAAACTGAGTGCTTTGACGCTCGCCGTTCGGCCCCACGACCTCTGAGAGGCTTGGAAGAGGCCTCCCTTGAAAGCTGGATTCCCAAGGCTTGTCTGTGTGAATTCCTAGCCCGCTTGGCTGAAATTAAGTGACCTAAAGTTGTGCCGAAGTCAAATCGGTCGTCATGGTACTCGAGCGAAACTGAGTGCTTTAACGCTTGCCGCTCGGCCCCACAGCCGTCCAGAGACTCGGGGGAGGCCTCCCCTGAAAGCTGGATTCCCATCGATCGTTTGTTTAAAATCTTAGCCCACTAGCTCAAAAGTAAGCGCTAAAATGTCCTGCCAAAGTCACATAGGTCGTCATGTTACAATTTAGTGAATAAAGGCCTACTACAGGAGCGAAACAGAGTGCATTGACGCTCGCCGTTCGGCCCCATGACCTCTGAGAGGCTTGGAAGAGGCCTCCCCTGAAAGCTGGATTCCCAAGGATTGTCTGTGTGAATCCCTAGCCCGCTAGGCTGAAATTAAGTGACCTAAAGTCGTGCCGAAGTCAAATCGGTCGTAATGGTATTCGAGCGAAACTGAGTACTTTAACGCTCGCCACTCGACCCCACAGCCGTCCAGAGACTCGGGGGAGGCCTCCCCTGAAAGCTGGATTCCCACCGATCGTTTGTTTCAAATCTTAGCCCACTAGCTCAAACGTAAGCGCTAAAAAGTCCTGCCAAAGTCACATAGGTTGTCATGTTACAATTTAGTCAATAAAGGCCTACTACTGGACCGAAACCGAGTGCTTTGACGCTCGCCGTTCGGCCCCACGACCTCCGAAAGGCTTGGAAGAGGCCTCCCCTGAAAGCTGGATTCCCACCGATCGTTTATTTCAAATCTTAGCCAAGTAGCTGAAAAGTAGGCGCTAAAACGTCCTGCCAAAATCACATAGGTCGTCATGTTACAATTTAGTCAATAAAGGCCTACTACTGGAGAGAAACCGAGTGCTTTGACGCTCGCCGTTCGGCCCCACAGCCCTCCAGAGACTCGGGGGAGGCCTCCCCTGAAAGCTGGATTCCCACCGATCGTTTGTTTCAAATCTTAGCCCACTAGCTCAAAAGTAAGCGCTAAAAAGTCCTGCCAAAGTCACCTAGGTTGTCATGTTACAATTTAGTCAATAAAGGCCTACTACTGGACCGAAACTGAATGCTTTGACGCTCGCCATTCGGCCCCACGACCTCTGAGAGGCTTGGAAGAGGCCTCCCCTGAAAGCTGGATTCCCACCGATCGTTTATTTCAAATCTTAGCCAAGTAGCTGAAAAGTAGGCGCTAAAAAGTCCTGCCAAAATCACATAGGTCGTCATGTTACAATTTAGTCGATAAAGGCCTATTACTGGACCGAAACAGAGTGCTTTAACGCTCGCCGCTCGGCCCCACAGCTGTCCAGAGACTCGGTGGAGGCCTCCCCTGAAAGCTGGATTCCCACCGATCGTTTGTTTAAAATCTTAGCCCACTAGCTCAAAAGTAAGCGCTAAAATGTCCTGCCAAAGTCACATAGGTCGTCATGTTACAATTTAGTGAATAAAGGCCTACTACGGGAGCGAACCCGAGTGCATTGACGCTCGCCGTTCGGCCCCAAGACCTCTGAGAGGCTTGGAAGAGGCCTCCCCTGAAAGCTGGATTCCCAAGGATTGTCTGTGTGAATTCCTAGCCCGCTAGGCTGCAATTAAGTGACCTAAAGTCGTGCCGAAGTCAAATCGGTCGTAATGGTATTCGAGCGAAACTGAGTGCTTTAACGCTCGCCACTCGGCCCCACAGCCGTCCAGACACTCGGGGGAGGCCTCCCCTGAAAGCTGGATTCCCACCGATCGTTCTTTTCAAATCTTAGCCCACTAGCTCAAAAGTAAGCGCTAAAAAGTCCTGCCAAAGTCACATAGGTTGTCATGTTACAATTTAGTCAATAAAGGCCTACTACTGGACCGAAACCGAGTGCTTTGACGCTCGCCGTTCGGCCCCACGACCTCCGAAAGGCTTGGAAGAGGCCTCCCCTGAAAGCTGGATTCCCACCGATCGTTTATTTCAAATCTTAGCCAAGTAGCTGAAAAGTAGGCGCTAAAACGTCCTGCCAAAATCACATAGGTCGTCATGTTACAATTTAGTCAATAAAGGCCTACTACTGGAGAGAAACCGAGTGCTTTGACGCTCGCCGTTCGGCCCCACAGCCCTCCAGAGACTCGGGGGAGGCCTCCCCTGAAAGCTGGATTCCCACCGATCGTTTGTTTCAAATCTTAGCCCACTAGCTCAAAAGTAAGCGCTAAAAAGTCCTGCCAAAGTCACCTAGGTTGTCATGTTACAATTTAGTCAATAAAGGCCTACTACTGGACCGAAACTGAATGCTTTGACGCTCGCCATTCGGCCCCACGACCTCTGAGAGGCTTGTAAGAGGCCTCCCCTGAAAGCTGGATTCCCACCGATCGTTTATTTCAAATCTTAGCCAAGTAGCTGAAAAGTAGGCGCTAAAAAGTCCTGCCAAAATCACATAGGTCGTCATGTTACAATTTAGTCGATAAAGGCCTATTACTGGACCGAAACAGAGTGCTTTAACGCTCGCCGCTCGGCCCCACAGCTGTCCAGAGACTCGGTGGAGGCCTCCCCTGAAAGCTGGATTCCCACCGATCGTTTGTTTAAAATCTTAGCCCACTAGCTCAAAAGTAAGCGCTAAAATGTCCTGCCAAAGTCACATAGGTCGTCATGTTACAATTTAGTGAATAAAGGCCTACTACGGGAGCGAACCCGAGTGCATTGACGCTCGCCGTTCGGCCCCACGACCTCTGAGAGGCTTGGAAGAGGCCTCCCCTGAAAGCTGGATTCCCAAGGATTGTCTGTGTGAATTCCTAGCCCGCTAGGCTGCAATTAAGTGACCTAAAGTCGTGCCGAAGTCAAATCGGTCGTAATGGTATTCGAGCGAAACTGAGTGCTTTAACGCTCGCCACTCGGCCCCACAGCCGTCCAGACACTCGGGGGAGGCCTCCCCTGAAAGCTGGATTCCCACCGATCGTTCTTTTCAAATCTTAGCCCACTAGCTCAAAAGTAAGCGCTAAAAAGTCCTGCCAAAGTCACATAGGTTGTCATGTTACAATTTAGTCAATAAAGGCCTACTACTGGACCGAAACTGAGTGCTTTGACGCTCGCCGTTCGGCCCCACGACCTCCGAGAGGCTTGGAAGAGGCCTCCCCTGAAAGCTGGATTCCCACCGATCGTTTATTTCAAATCTTAGCCAAGTAGCCGAAAAGTAGGCGCTAAGAAGTCCTGCCAAAATCACATAGGTCGTCATGTTACAATTTAGTCAATAAAGGCCTACTACTGGAGAGAAACCGAGTGCTTTGACGCTCGCCGTTCGGCCCCACAGCCGTCCAGAGACTCGGGGGAGGCCTCCCCTGAAAGCTGGATTCCCACCGATCGTTTGTTTCAAATCTTAGCCCACTAGCTAAAAAGTAAGCGCTAAAAAGTCCTGCCAAAGTAACATAGGTCGTCATGTTACAATTTAGTCAATAAAGGCCTACTACTGGAGTGAAACCGAGTGCTTCGACGCTCGCCGTTCGGCCCCACGAGCTCCTAGAGGCTTGGAAGAGGCCTCCCTTGAAAGCTGGATTCCCACGGCTTGTCTGTGTGAATTCCTAGCCCGCTCGGCTGAAGTTAAGCGACCTAAAGTCGTGCCGAAGTCAAATCGGTCGTTATGGTACTCGAGCGAAACTGAGTGCTTTAAC
This sequence comes from Phycodurus eques, assembly GCF_024500275.1. Lineage (NCBI taxonomy): Eukaryota > Metazoa > Chordata > Actinopteri > Syngnathiformes > Syngnathidae > Phycodurus > Phycodurus eques. The sequence goes on along the minus strand of NW_026904234.1, from coordinate 41,641 downwards.
ACTCGCCGCTCGGCCCCACAGCCGACCAGAGACTCGGAGGAGGCCTCGTCTGAAAACTGGATTCCCACCGATTGTTTGGTTCAAATCTTAGCCCACTAGCTCAAAAGTAAGCGCTAAAAAGTTCTGCCAAATTCACATAGGTTGTCATGTTACAATTTAGTCAAGAAAGGCCTACTACTGGAGCGAAACCGACTGCTTCGACGCTCGCCGTTCGGCCCCACGACCTCCGAGAGGCTTGGAAGAGGCCTCCCTGAAAGCTGGATTCCCAAGGCTTGTCTGTGTGAATTCCTAGCCCGCTCGGCTGAAATTAAGCGACCTAAAGTTGTGCCGAAGTCAAATCGGTCGTCATGGTACTCGAGCGAAACTGAGTGCTTTAACGCTTGCCGCTCGGCCCCACAGCCGTCCAGAGACTCGGGGGAGGCCTCCCCTGAAAGCTGGATTCCCATCGATCGTTTGTTTAAAATCTTAGCCCACTAGCTCAAAAGTAAGCGCTAAAACGTCCTGCCAAAGTCACATAGGTCGTCATGTTACAATTTAGTCAATAAAGGCCTACTACTGGAGCGAAACCGAGTGCTTTGACGCTCGCCGTTCGGCCCCAATACCTCCGAGAGGCTTGGAAGAGGCCTTCCCTGAAAGCTGGATTCCCACCGATCGTTTATTTGAAATCTTAGCCAAGTAGCTGAAAAGTAGGCGCTAAAACGTCCTGCCAAAATCACATAGGTCGTCATGTTACAATTTAGTCAATAAAGGCCTACTACTGGAGAGAAACCGAGTGCTTTGACGCTCGCCGTTCGGCCCCACAGCCGCCCAGAGACTCGGGGGAGGCCTCTCCTGAAAGCTGGATTCCCACCGACCGTTTGTTTCAAATCTTAGCCCACTAGCTCAAAAGTAAGCGCTAAAAAGTCCTGCCAAAGTAACATAGGTCGTCATGTTACAATTTAGTCAATAAAGGCCTACTACTGGAGGGAAACAGAGTGCTTCGACGCTCGCCGTTCGGCCCCACGAGCTCCGAGAGGCTTGGAAGAGGCCTCCCTTGAAAGCTGGATTCCCACGGCTTGTCTGTGTGAATTCCTAGCCCACTCGGCTGAAGTTAAGCGACCTAAAGTCGTGCCGAAGTCAAATCGGTCGTCATGGTACTCGAGCGAAACTGAGTGCTTTAACGCTCGCCGCTCGGCCCCACAGCCGACCAGAGACTCGGAGGAGGCCTCGTCTGAAAACTGGATTCCCACCGATCGTTTATTTCAAATCTTAGCCAAGTAGCCGAAAAGTAGGCGCTAAAAAGTCCTGCCAAAATCACATAGGTCGTCATGTTACAATTTAGTCAAAAAAGGCCTCCGACTGGACCGAAACTGAGTGCTTTAACGCTCGCCGCTCGGCCCCACAGCCGTCCAGAGACTAGGGGGAGGCCTCCCCTGAAAGCTGGATTCCCATGATCGTTTGTTTCAAATCTTAGCCCACTAGCTCAAAAGTAGGCGCTAAAAAGTCCTGCCAAAATCACATAGGTCGTCATGTTACAATTTACTCAATAAAGGCCAACTACTGGAGAGAAACCGAGTGCTTTGACGCTCGCCGTTCGCCCCCACAGCCGTCCAGAGACTCGGGGGAGGCCTCCCCTGAAAGCTGGATTCCCACCGATCGTTTGTTTCAAATCCTAGCCCAGTAGCTGTAAAGTAGGTGCTAAAAAGTCCTGCCAAAATCACATAGGTCGTCATGTTACAATTTACTTAATAAAGGCCAACTACTGGAGAGAAACCGAGTGCTTTGACGCTCGCCGTTCGCCCCCACAGCCGTCCAGAGACTCGGGGGAGGCCTCCCCTGAAAGCTGGATTCCCACCGATTGTTTGTTTCAAATCTTAGCCCACTAGCTCAAAAGTAAGCGCTAAAAAGTCCTGCCAAAGTCACATAGGTCGTCATGTTACAATTTAGTCAATAAAGGGTTACTACTTGAGCGAAACCGAGTGCTTCGACGCTCGCCGTTCGGCCCCACGAGCTCCGAGAGGCTTGAAAGAGGCCTCCCTTGAAAGCTGGATTCCCAAGGCTTGTCTGTGTGAATTCCTAGCCCGCTAGGCTGCAATTAAGCGACCTAAAGTCGTGCCGAAGTCAAATCGGTCGTCATGGTACTCGAGCGAAACTGAGTGCTATTACGCTCGCCGCTCGGCCCCACGACCTCCGAGAGGCTTGGAAGAGGCCTCCCCTTAAAGCTGGATTCCCACTGATCGTTTGTTTTAAATCTTAGCCCACTAGCTCAAACGTAAGCGCTAAAAGGTCTTGCCAAAATCACATAGGTCGTCATGTTACAATTTAGTCAACAAAGGCCTCCTACTGGACCGAAACCGAGTGCTTTAACGCTCGCCGTTCGGCCCCACGACCTCTGAGAGGCTTGGAAGAGGCCTCCCCTAAAAGCTGGATTCCCACCGATCGTTTGTTTCAAATCTTAGCCCACTAGCTAAAAAGTAAGCGCTAAAAAGTCCTGCCAAAGTAACATAGGTCGTCATGTTACAATTTAGTCAATAAAGGCCTACTACTGGAGTGAAACCGAGTGCTTCGACGCTCGCCGTTCGGCCCCACGAGCTCCTAGAGGCTTGGAAGAGGCCTCCCTTGAAAGCTGGATTCCCACGGCTTGTCTGTGTGAATTCCTAGCCCGCTCGGCTGAAGTTAAGCGACCTAAAGTCGTGCCGAAGTCAAATCGGTCGTTATGGTACTCGAGCGAAACTGAGTGCTTTAACGCTCGCCGCTCGGCCCCACAGCCGACCAGAGACTCGGAGGAGGCCTCGTCTGAAAACTGGATTCCCACCGATCGTTTGGTTCAAATCTTAGCCCACTAGCTCAAAAGTAAGCGCTAAAAAGTTCTGCCAAAGTCACATAGGTTGTCATGTTACAATTTAGTCAAGAAAGGCCTACTACTGGAGCGAAACCGACTGCTTCGACGCTCGCCGTTCGGCCCCACGACCTCCGAGAGGCTTGGAAGAGGCCTCCCTGAAAGCTGGATTCCCAAGGCTTGTCTGTGTGAATTCCTAGCCCGCTCGGCTGAAATTAAGCGACCTAAAGTTGTGCCGAAGTCAAATCGGTCGTCATGGTACTCGAGCGAAACTGAGTGCTTTAACGCTTGCCGCTCGGCCCCACAGCCGTCCAGAGACTCGGGGGAGGCCTCCCCTGAAAGCTGGATTCCCATCGATCGTTTGTTTAAAATCTTAGCCCACTAGCTCAAAAGTAAGCGCTAAAATGTCCTGCCAAAGTCACATAGGTCGTCATGTTACAATTTAGTGAATAAAGGCCTACTACAGGAGCGAAACAGAGTGCATTGACGCTCGCCGTTCGGCCCCATGACCTCTGAGAGGCTTGGAAGAGGCCTCCCCTGAAAGCTGGATTCCCAAGGATTGTCTGTGTGAATCCCTAGCCCGCTAGGCTGAAATTAAGTGACCTAAAGTCGTGCCGAAGTCAAATCGGTCGTAATGGTATTCGAGCAAAACTGAGTACTTTAACGCTCGCCACTCGACCCCACAGCCGTCCAGAGACTCGGGGGAGGCCTCCCCTGAAAGCTGGATTCCCACCGATCGTTTGTTTCAAATCTTAGCCCACTAGCTCAAACGTAAGCGCTAAAAAGTCCTGCCAAAGTCACATAGGTTGTCATGTTACAATTTAGTCAATAAAGGCCTACTACTGGACCGAAACCGAGTGCTTTGACGCTCGCCGTTCGGCCCCACGACCTCCGAAAGGCTTGGAAGAGGCCTCCCCTGAAAGCTGGATTCCCACCGATCGTTTATTTCAAATCTTAGCCAAGTAGCTGAAAAGTAGGCGCTAAAACGTCCTGCCAAAATCACATAGGTCGTCATGTTACAATTTAGTCAATAAAGGCCTACTACTGGAGAGAAACCGAGTGCTTTGACGCTCGCCGTTCGGCCCCACAGCCCTCCAGAGACTCGGGGGAGGCCTCCCCTGAAAGCTGGATTCCCACCGATCGTTTGTTTCAAATCTTAGCCCACTAGCTCAAAAGTAAGCGCTAAAAAGTCCTGCCAAAGTCACCTAGGTTGTCATGTTACAATTTAGTCAATAAAGGCCTACTACTGGACCGAAACTGAATGCTTTGACGCTCGCCATTCGGCCCCACGACCTCTGAGAGGCTTGGAAGAGGCCTCCCCTGAAAGCTGGATTCCCACCGATCGTTTATTTCAAATCTTAGCCAAGTAGCTGAAAAGTAGGCGCTAAAAAGTCCTGCCAAAATCACATAGGTCGTCATGTTACAATTTAGTCGATAAAGGCCTATTACTGGACCGAAACAGAGTGCTTTAACGCTCGCCGCTCGGCCCCACAGCTGTCCAGAGACTCGGTGGAGGCCTCCCCTGAAAGCTGGATTCCCACCGATCGTTTGTTTAAAATCTTAGCCCACTAGCTCAAAAGTAAGCGCTAAAATGTCCTGCCAAAGTCACATAGGTCGTCATGTTACAATTTAGTGAATAAAGGCCTACTACGGGAGCGAACCCGAGTGCATTGACGCTCGCCGTTCGGCCCCACGACCTCTGAGAGGCTTGGAAGAGGCCTCCCCTGAAAGCTGGATTCCCAAGGATTGTCTGTGTGAATTCCTAGCCCGCTAGGCTGCAATTAAGTGACCTAAAGTCGTGCCGAAGTCAAATCGGTCGTAATGGTATTCGAGCGAAACTGAGTGCTTTAACGCTCGCCACTCGGCCCCACAGCCGTCCAGAGACTCGGGGGAGGCCTCCCCTGAAAGCTGGATTCCCACCGATCGTTCTTTTCAAATCTTAGCCCACTAGCTCAAAAGTAAGCGCTAAAAAGTCCTGCCAAAGTCACATAGGTTGTCATGTTACAATTTAGTCAATAAAGGCCTACTACTGGACCGAAACTGAGTGCTTTGACGCTCGCCGTTCGGCCCCACGACCTCCGAGAGGCTTGGAAGAGGCCTCCCCTGAAAGCTGGATTCCCACCGATCGTTTATTTCAAATCTTAGCCAAGTAGCCGAAAAGTAGGCGCTAAGAAGTCCTGCCAAAATCACATAGGTCGTCATGTTACAATTTAGTCAATAAAGGCCTACTACTGGAGAGAAACCGAGTGCTTTGACGCTCGCCGTTCGGCCCCACAGCCGTCCAGAGACTCGGGGGAGGCCTCCCCTGAAAGCTGGATTCCCACCGATCGTTTTTTTCAAATCTTAGCCCACTAGCTAAAAAGTAAGCGCTAAAAAGTCCTGCCAAAGTAACATAGGTCGTCATGTTACAATTTAGTCAATAAAGGCCTACTACTGGAGTGAAACCGAGTGCTTCGACGCTCGTCGTTCGGCCCCACGAGCTCCTAGAGGCTTGGAAGAGGCCTCCCTTGAAAGCTGGATTCCCACGGCTTGTCTGTGTGAATTCCTAGCCCGCTCGGCTGAAGTTAAGCGACCTAAAGTCGTGCCGAAGTCAAATCGGTCGTTATGGTACTCGAGCGAAACTGAGTGCTTTAACGCTCGCCGCTCGGCCCCACAGCCGACCAGAGACTCGGAGGAGGCCTCGTCTGAAAACTGGATTCCCACCGATCGTTTGGTTCAAATCTTAGCCCACTAGCTCAAAAGTAAGCGCTAAAAATTTCTGCCAAAGTCACATAGGTTGTCATGTTACAATTTAGTCAAGAAAGGCCTACTACTGGAGCGAAACCGACTGCTTCGACGCTCGCCGTTCGGCCCCACGACCTCCGAGAGGCTTGGAAGAGGCCTCCCTGAAAGCTGGATTCCCAAGGCTTGTCTGTGTGAATTCCTAGCCCGCTCGGCTGAAATTAAGCGACCTAAAGTTGTGCCGAAGTCAAATCGGTCGTCATGGTACTCGAGCGAAACTGAGTGCTTTAACGCTTGCCGCTCGGCCCCACAGCCGTCCAGAGACTCGGGGGAGGCCTCCCCTGAAAGCTGGATTCCCATCGATCGTTTGTTTAAAATCTTAGCCCACTAGCTCAAAAGTAAGCGCTAAAATGTCCTGCCAAAGTCACATAGGTCGTCATGTTACAATTTAGTGAATAAAGGCCTACTACAGGAGCGAAACAGAGTGCATTGACGCTCGCCGTTCGGCCCCATGACCTCTGAGAGGCTTGGAAGAGGCCTCCCCTGAAAGCTGGATTCCCAAGGATTGTCTGTGTGAATCCCTAGCCCGCTAGGCTGAAATTAAGTGACCTAAAGTCGTGCCGAAGTCAAATCGGTCGTAATGGTATTCGAGCGAAACTGAGTACTTTAACGCTCGCCACTCGACCCCACAGCCGTCCAGAGACTCGGGGGAGGCCTCCCCTGAAAGCTGGATTCCCACCGATCGTTTGTTTCAAATCTTAGCCCACTAGCTCAAACGTAAGCGCTAAAAAGTCCTGCCAAAGTCACATAGGTTGTCATGTTACAATTTAGTCAATAAAGGCCTACTACTGGACCGAAACCGAGTGCTTTGACGCTCGCCGTTCGGCCCCACGACCTCCGAAAGGCTTGGAAGAGGCCTCCCCTGAAAGCTGGATTCCCACCGATCGTTTATTTCAAATCTTAGCCAAGTAGCTGAAAAGTAGGCGCTAAAACGTCCTGCCAAAATCACATAGGTCGTCATGTTACAATTTAGTCAATAAAGGCCTACTACTGGAGAGAAACCGAGTGCTTTGACGCTCGCCGTTCGGCCCCACAGCCCTCCAGAGACTCGGGGGAGGCCTCCCCTGAAAGCTGGATTCCCACCGATCGTTTGTTTCAAATCTTAGCCCACTAGCTCAAAAGTAAGCGCTAAAAAGTCCTGCCAAAGTCACCTAGGTTGTCATGTTACAATTTAGTCAATAAAGGCCTACTACTGGACCGAAACTGAATGCTTTGACGCTCGCCATTCGGCCCCACGACCTCTGAGAGGCTTGGAAGAGGCCTCCCCTGAAAGCTGGATTCCCACCGATCGTTTATTTCAAATCTTAGCCAAGTAGCTGAAAAGTAGGCGCTAAAAAGTCCTGCCAAAATCACATAGGTCGTCATGTTACAATTTAGTCGATAAAGGCCTATTACTGGACCGAAACAGAGTGCTTTAACGCTCGCCGCTCGGCCCCACAGCTGTCCAGAGACTCGGTGGAGGCCTCCCCTGAAAGCTGGATTCCCACCGATCGTTTGTTTAAAATCTTAGCCCACTAGCTCAAAAGTAAGCGCTAAAATGTCCTGCCAAAGTCACATAGGTCGTCATGTTACAATTTAGTGAATAAAGGCCTACTACGGGAGCGAACCCGAGTGCATTGACGCTCGCCGTTCGGCCCCACGACCTCTGAGAGGCTTGGAAGAGGCCTCCCCTGAAAGCTGGATTCCCAAGGATTGTCTGTGTGAATTCCTAGCCCGCTAGGCTGCAATTAAGTGACCTAAAGTCGTGCCGAAGTCAAATCGGTCGTAATGGTATTCGAGCGAAACTGAGTGCTTTAACGCTCGCCACTCGGCCCCACAGCCGTCCAGAGACTCGGGGGAGGCCTCCCCTGAAAGCTGGATTCCCACCGATCGTTCTTTTCAAATCTTAGCCCACTAGCTCAAAAGTAAGCGCTAAAAAGTCCTGCCAAAGTCACATAGGTTGTCATGTTACAATTTAGTCAATAAAGGCCTACTACTGGACCGAAACTGAGTGCTTTGACGCTCGCCGTTCGGCCCCACGACCTCCGAGAGGCTTGGAAGAGGCCTCCCCTGAAAGCTGGATTCCCACCGATCGTTTATTTCAAATCTTAGCCAAGTAGCCGAAAAGTAGGCGCTAAGAAGTCCTGCCAAAATCACATAGGTCGTCATGTTACAATTTAGTCAATAAAGGCCTACTACTGGAGAGAAACCGAGTGCTTTGACGCTCGCCGTTCGGCCCCACAGCCGTCCAGAGACTCGGGGGAGGCCTCCCCTGAAAGCTGGATTCCCACCGATCGTTTTTTTCAAATCTTAGCCCACTAGCTAAAAAGTAAGCGCTAAAAAGTCCTGCCAAAGTAACATAGGTCGTCATGTTACAATTTAGTCAATAAAGGCCTACTACTGGAGTGAAACCGAGTGCTTCGACGCTCGCCGTTCGGCCCCACGAGCTCCTAGAGGCTTGGAAGAGGCCTCCCTTGAAAGCTGGATTCCCACGGCTTGTCTGTGTGAATTCCTAGCCCGCTCGGCTGAAGTTAAGCGACCTAAAGTCGTGCCGAAGTCAAATCGGTCGTTATGGTACTCGAGCGAAACTGAGTGCTTTAACGCTCGCCGCTCGGCCCCACAGCCGACCAGAGACTCGGAGGAGGCCTCGTCTGAAAACTGGATTCGCACCGATCGTTTGGTTCAAATCTTAGCCCACTAGCTCAAAAGTAAGCGCTAAAAATTTCTGCCAAAGTCACATAGGTTGTCATGTTACAATTTAGTCAAGAAAGGCCTACTACTGGAGCGAAACCGACTGCTTCGACGCTCGCCGTTCGGCCCCACGACCTCCGAGAGGCTTGGAAGAGGCCTCCCTGAAAGCTGGATTCCCAAGGCTTGTCTGTGTGAATTCCTAGCCCGCTCGGCTGAAATTAAGCGACCTAAAGTTGTGCCGAAGTCAAATCGGTCGTCATGGTACTCGAGCGAAACTGAGTGCTTTAACGCTTGCCGCTCGGCCCCACAGCCGTCCAGAGACTCGGGGGAGGCCTCCCCTGAAAGCTGGATTCCCATCGATCGTTTGTTTAAAATCTTAGCCCACTAGCTCAAAAGTAAGCGCTAAAATGTCCTGCCAAAGTCACATAGGTCGTCATGTTACAATTTAGTGAATAAAGGCCTACTACAGGAGCGAAACAGAGTGCATTGACGCTCGCCGTTCGGCCCCATGACCTCTGAGAGGCTTGGAAGAGGCCTTCCCTGAAAGCTGGATTCCCAAGGATTGTCTGTGTGAATCCCTAGCCCGCTAGGCTGAAATTAAGTGACCTAAAGTCGTGCCGAAGTCAAATCGGTCGTAATGGTATTCGAGCGAAACTGAGTACTTTAACGCTCGCCACTCGGCCCCACAGCCGTCCAGAGACTCGGGGGAGGCCTCCCCTGAAAGCTGGATTCCCACCGATCGTTCTTTTCAAATCTTAGCCCACTAGCTCAAAAGTAAGCGCTAAAAAGTCCTGCCAAAGTCACATAGGTTGTCATGTTACAATTTAGTCAATAAAGGCCTACTACTGGACCGAAACTGAGTGCTTTGACGCTCGCCGTTCGGCCCCACGACCTCCGAGAGGCTTGGAAGAGGCCTCCCCTGAAAGCTGGATTCCCACCGATCGTTTATTTCAAATCTTAGCCAAGTAGCCGAAAAGTAGGCGCTAAGAAGTCCTGCCAAAATCACATAGGTCGTCATGTTACAATTTAGTCAATAAAGTCCTACTACTGGAGAGAAACCGAGTGCTTTGACGCTCGCCGTTCGGCCCCACAGCCGTCCAGAGACTCGGGGGAGGCCTCCCCTGAAAGCTGGATTCCCACCGATCGTTTTTTTCAAATCTTAGCCCACTAGCTAAAAAGTAAGCGCTAAAAAGTCCTGCCAAAGTAACATAGGTCGTCATGTTACAATTTAGTCAATAAAGGCCTACTACTGGAGTGAAACCGAGTGCTTCGACGCTCGCCGTTCGGCCCCACGAGCTCCTAGAGGCTTGGAAGAGGCCTCCCTTGAAAGCTGGATTCCCACGGCTTGTCTGTGTGAATTCCTAGCCCGCTCGGCTGAAGTTAAGCGACCTAAAGTCGTGCCGAAGTCAAATCGGTCGTTATGGTACTCGAGCGAAACTGAGTGCTTTAACGCTCGCCGCTCGGCCCCACAGCCGACCAGAGACTCGGAGGAGGCCTCGTCTGAAAACTGGATTCCCACCGATCGTTTGGTTCAAATCTTAGCCCACTAGCTCAAAAGTAAGCGCTAAAAATTTCTGCCAAAGTCACATAGGTTGTCATGTTACAATTTAGTCAAGAAAGGCCTACTACTGGAGCGAAACCGACTGCTTCGACGCTCGCCGTTCGGCCCCACGACCTCCGAGAGGCTTGGAAGAGGCCTCCCTGAAAGCTGGATTCCCAAGGCTTGTCTGTGTGAATTCCTAGCCCGCTCGGCTGAAATTAAGCGACCTAAAGTTGTGCCGAAGTCAAATCGGTCGTCATGGTACTCGAGCGAAACTGAGTGCTTTAACGCTTGCCGCTCGGCCCCACAGCCGTCCAGAGACTCGGGGGAGGCCTCCCCTGAAAGCTGGATTCCCATCGATCGTTTGTTTAAAATCTTAGCCCACTAGCTCAAAAGTAAGCGCTAAAATGTCCTGCCAAAGTCACATAGGTCGTCATGTTACAATTTAGTGAATAAAGGCCTACTACAGGAGCGAAACAGAGTGCATTGACGCTCGCCGTTCGGCCCCATGACCTCTGAGAGGCTTGGAAGAGGCCTTCCCTGAAAGCTGGATTCCCAAGGATTGTCTGTGTGAATCCCTAGCCCGCTAGGCTGAAATTAAGTGACCTAAAGTCGTGCCGAAGTCAAATCGGTCGTAATGGTATTCGAGCGAAACTGAGTACTTTAACGCTCGCCACTCGGCCCCACAGCCGTCCAGAGACTCGGGGGAGGCCTCCCCTGAAAGCTGGATTCCCACCGATCGTTTGTTTCAAATCTTAGCCCACTAGCTCAAAAGTAAGCGCTAAAACGTCCTGCCAAAGTCACATAGGTTGTCATGTTACAATTTAGTCAATAAAGGCCTACTACTGGACCGAAACTGAGTGCTTTGACGCTCGCCATTCGGCCCCACGACCTCTGAGAGGCTTGGAAGAGGCCTCCCCTGAAAGCTGGATTCCCACCGATCGTTTATTTCAAATCTTAGCCAAGTAGCTGAAAAGTAGGCGCTAAAACGTCCTGCCAAAATCACATAGGTCGTCATGCTACAATTTAGTCAATAAAGGTCTATTACTGGACCGAAACGCTCGCCGTTCGGCCCCACGACCTCCGAGAGGCTTGGAAGAGGCCTCCCCTGAAAGCTGGATTCCCACCGATCGTTTATTTCAAATCTTAGCCAAGTAGCTGAAAAGTAGGCGCTAAAACGTCCTGCCAAAATCACATAGGTCGTCATGTTACAATTTAGTCCATAAAGGCCTACTACTGGAGAGAAACCGAGTGCTTTGACGCTCGCCGTTCGGCCCCACAGCCGTCCAGAGACTCGGGGGAGGCCTCCCCTGAAAGCTGGATTCCCACCGATCGTTTGTTTCAAATCTTAGCCCACTAGCTAAAAAGTAAGCGCTAAAAAGTCCTGCCAAAGTAACATAGGTCGTCATGTTAAAATTTAGTCAATAAAGGCCTACTACTGGAGTGAAACCGAGTGCTTCGACGCTCGCCGTTCGGCCCCACGAGCTCCGAGAGGCTTGGAAGAGGCCTCCCTTGAAAGCTGGATTCCCACGGCTTGTCTGTGTGAATTCCTAGCCCGCTCGGCGGAAGTTAAGCGACCTAAAGTCGTGCCGAAGTCAAATCGGTCGTAATGGTATTCGAGCGAAACTGAGTACTTTAACGCTCGCCACCTGGCCCCACAGCCGTCCAGAGACTTGGGGGAGGCCTCCCCTGAAAGCTGGATTCCCACCGATCGTTTGTTTCAAATCTTAGCCCACTAGCTCAAAAGTAAGCGCTAAAAAGTCCTGCCAAAGTCACATAGGTTGTCATGTTACAATTTAGTCAATAAAGGCCTACTACTGGACCGAAACTGAGTGCTTTGACGCTCGCCATTCGGCCCCACGACCTCTGAGAGGCTTGAAAGAGGCCTCCCCTGAAAGCTGGATTCCCACCGATCGTTTATTTCAAATCTTAGCCAAGTAGCTGAAAAGTAGGCGCTAAAACGTCCTGCCAAAATCACATAGGTCGTCATGTTACAATTTAGTCAATAAAGGCCTATTACTGGACCGAAACGCTCGCCGTTCGGCCCCACGACCTCCGAGAGGCTTGGAAGAGGCCTCCCCTGAAAGCTGGATTCCACACCGATCGTTTATTTCAAATCTTAGCCAAGTAGCCGAAAAGTAGGCGCTAAAAAGTCCTGACAAAATCACATAGGTCGTCATGTTACAATTTAGTCAATAAAGGCCTACTACTGGAGCGAAACCGAGTGCTTTGATGCTCGCCGTTCGGCCCCACGACCTCTGAGAGGCTTGGAAGAGGCCTCCCCTGAAAGCTGGATTCCCAAGGATTGTCAGTGTGAATTCCTAGCCCGCTAGCTCAAACGTAAGCGCTAAAAAGTCCTGCCAAAATCACATAGGTCGTCATGTTACAATTTAGTTAATAAAGGCCTATTACTGGACCGAAACAGAGTGCTTTAACGCTCGCCGCTCGGCCCCACAGCTGTCCAGAGACTCGGGGGAGGCCTCCCCTGAAAGCTAGTATCCCACCGATCGTTTGTTTCAAATCTTAACCCACTCGATCAAAAGTAAGCGCTAAAAAGTCCTTCCAAAGTCACATAGTTTGTCATGTTACAATTTAGTCAATAAAGGCCTACTACTGGAGTGAAACCGAGTGCTTCGACGCTCGCCGTTCGGCCCCACGAGCTCCGAGAGGCTTGGAAGAGGCCTCCCTTGAAAGCTGGATTCCCACGGCTTGTCTGTGTGAATTCCTAGCCCGCTCGGCTGAAGTTAAGCGACCTAAAGTCGTGCCGAAGTCAAATCGGTCATCATGGTACTCGAGCGAAACTGAGTGCTTTAACGCTCGCCGCTCGGCCCCACAGCCGTCCAGAGACTCGGGGGTGGCCTCCCCTGAAAGCTGGATTCCCACCGATCGTTTGTTTAAAATCTTAGCCCACTAGCTCAAACGTAAGCGCTAAAAAGTCCTGCCAAAGTCACATAGGTTGTCATGTTACAATTTAGTCAATAAAGGCCTTCTACTGGACCGAAACTGAGTGCTTTGACGCTCGCCATTCGGCCCCACGACCTCTGAGAGGCTTGGAAGAGGCCTCCCCTGAAAGCTGGATTCCCACCGATCGTTTATTTCAAATCTTAGCCAAGTAGCTGAAAAGTAGGCGCTAAAACGTCCTGCCAAAATCACATAGGTCGTCATGTTACAATTTAGTCAATAAAGGCCTATTACTGGACCGAAACGCTCGCCGTTCGGCCCCACGACCTCCGAGAGGCTTGGAAGAGGCCTCCCCTGAAAGCTGGATTCCCACCGATCGTTTATTTCAAATCTTAGCCAAGTAGCCGAAAAGTAGGCGCTAAAAAGTCCTGACAAAATCACATAGGTCGTCATGTTACAATTTAGTCAATAAAGGCCTACTACTGGAGCGAAACCGAGTGCTTTGATGCTCGCCGTTCGGCCCCACGACCTCTGAGAGGCTTGGAAGAGGCCTCCCCTGAAAGCTGGATTCCCAAGGATTGTCAGTGTGAATTCCTAGCCCGCTAGCTCAAACGTAAGCGCTAAAAAGTCCTGCCAAAGTCACATAGGTCGTCATGTTACAATTTAGTCAATAAAGGCCTACTACTGGAGCGAAACCGAGTGCTTTGACGCTCGCCGTTCGGCCCCACGACCTCCGAGAGGCTTGGAAGAGGCCTCCCCTGAAAGCTGGATTCCCACCGATCGTTTGTTTAAAATCTTAGCCCACTAGCTCAAACGTAAGCGCTAAAAAGTCCTGCCAAAGTCACATAGGTCGTCATGTTACAATTTAGTCAATAAAGGCCTACTACTGGAGTGAAACAGAGTGCTTCGACGCTCGCCGTTCGGCCCCACGAGCTCCTAGAGGCTTGGAAGAGGCCTCCCTTGAAAGCTGGATTCCCACGGCTTGTCTGTGTGAATTCCTAGCCCGCTCGGCTGAAGTTAAGCGACCTAAAGTCGTGCCGAAGTCAAATCGGTCGTTATGGTACTCGAGCGAAACTGAGTGCTTTAACGCTCGCCGCTCGGCCCCACAGCCGACCAGAGACTCGGAGGAGGCCTCGTCTGAAAACTGGATTCCCACCGATCGTTTGGTTCAAATCTTAGCCCACTAGCTCAAAAGTAAGCGCTAAAAAGTTCTGCCAAAGTCACATAGGTTGTCATGTTACAATTTAGTCAAGAAAGGCCTACTACTGGAGCGAAACCGACTGCTTCGACGCTCGCCGTTCGGCCCCACGACCTCCGAGAGGCTTGGAAGAGGCCTCCCTTGAAAGCTGGATTCCCAAGGCTTGTCTGTGTGAATTCCTAGCCCGCTCGGCTGAAATTAAGCGACCTAAAGTTGTGCCGAAGTCAAATCGGTCGTCATGGTACTCGAGCGAAACTGAGTGCTTTAACGCTTGCCGCTCGGCCCCACAGCCGTCCAGAGACTCGGGGGAGGCCTCCCCTGAAAGCTGGATTCCCATCGATCGTTTGTTTAAAATCTTAGCCCACTAGCTCAAAAGTAAGCGCTAAAATGTCCTGCCAAAGTCACATAGGTCGTCATGTTACAATTTAGTGAATAAAGGCCTACTACAGGAGCGAAACAGAGTGCATTGACGCTCGCCGTTCGGCCCCATGACCTCTGAGAGGCTTGGAAGAGGCCTCCCCTGAAAGCTGGATTCCCAAGGATTGTCTGTGTGAATCCCTAGCCCGCTAGGCTGAAATTAAGTGACCTAAAGTCGTGCCGAAGTCAAATCGGTCGTAATGGTATTCGAGCGAAACTGAGTACTTTAACGCTCGCCACTCGGCCCCACAGCCGTCCAGAGACTCGGGGGAGGCCTCCCCTGAAAGCTGGATTCCCACCGATCGTTTGTTTCAAATCTTAGCCCACTAGCTCAAACGTAAGCGCTAAAAAGTCCTGCCAAAGTCACATAGGTTGTCATGTTACAATTTAGTCAATAAAGGCCTACTACTGGACCGAAACCGAGTGCTTTGACGCTCGCCGTTCGGCCCCACGACCTCCGAAAGGCTTGGAAGAGGCCTCCCCTGAAAGCTGGATTCCCACCGATCGTTTATTTCAAATCTTAGCCAAGTAGCTGAAAAGTAGGCGCTAAAACGTCCTGCCAAAATCACATAGGTCGTCATGTTACAATTTAGTCCATAAAGGCCTACTACTGGAGAGAAACCGAGTGCTTTGACGCTCGCCGTTCGGCCCCACAGCCGTCCAGAGACTCGGGGGAGGCCTCCCCTGAAAGCTGGATTCCCACCGATCGTTTGTTTCAAATCTTAGCCCACTAGCTAAAAAGTAAGCGCTAAAAAGTCCTGCCAAAGTAACATAGGTCGTCATGTTAAAATTTAGTCAATAAAGGCCTACTACTGGAGTGAAACCGAGTGCTTCGACGCTCGCCGTTCGGCCCCACGAGCTCCGAGAGGCTTGGAAGAGGCCTCCCTTGAAAGCTGGATTCCCACGGCTTGTCTGTGTGAATTCCTAGCCCGCTCGGCGGAAGTTAAGCGACCTAAAGTCGTGCCGAAGTCAAATCGGTCGTAATGGTATTCGAGCGAAACTGAGTACTTTAACGCTCGCCACCTGGCCCCACAGCCGTCCAGAGACTTGGGGGAGGCCTCCCCTGAAAGCTGGATTCCCACCGATCGTTTGTTTCAAATCTTAGCCCACTAGCTCAAAAGTAAGCGCTAAAAAGTCCTGCCAAATTCACATAGGTTGTCATGTTACAATTTAGTCAATAAAGGCCTACTACTGGACCGAAACTGAGTGCTTTGACGCTCGCCATTCGGCCCCACGACCTCTGAGAGGCTTGGAAGAGGCCTCCCCTGAAAGCTGGATTCCCACCGATCGTTTATTTCAAATCTTAGCCAAGTAGCTGAAAAGTAGGCGCTAAAACGTCCTGCCAAAATCACATAGGTCGTCATGTTACAATTTAGTCAATAAAGGCCTATTACTGGACCGAAACGCTCGCCGTTCGGCCCCACGACCTCCGAGAGGCTTGGAAGAGGCCTCCCCTGAAAGCTGGATTCCCACCGATCGTTTATTTCAAATCTTAGCCAAGTAGCCAAAAAGTAGGCGCTAAAAAGTCCTGACAAAATCACATAGGTCGTCATGTTACAATTTAGTCAATAAAGGCCTACTA
The DNA here is from genome assembly GCF_024500275.1 of Phycodurus eques. Lineage (NCBI taxonomy): Eukaryota > Metazoa > Chordata > Actinopteri > Syngnathiformes > Syngnathidae > Phycodurus > Phycodurus eques. Next base: position 25,734 of record NW_026904234.1, on the reverse strand, counting down.
CTGGAGCGAAACCGAGTGCTTTGATGCTCGCCGTTCGGCCCCACGACCTCTGAGAGGCTTGGAAGAGGCCTCCCCTGAAAGCTGGATTCCCAAGGGTTGTCAGTGTGAATTCCTAGCCCGCTAGCTCAAACGTAAGCGCTAAAAAGTCCTGCCAAAATCACATAGGTCGTCATGTTACAATTTAGTCAATAAAGGCCTACTACTGGAGCGAAACCGAGTGCTTTGACGCTCGCCGTTCGGCCCCACGACCTCCGAGAGGCTTGGAAGAGGCCTCCCCTGAAAGCTGGATTCCCACCGATCGTTTGTTTTAAATCTTAGCCCACTAGCTCAAACGTAAGCGCTAAAAAGTCCTGCCAAAATCACATAGGTCGTCATGTTACAATTTAGTCAATAAAGGCCTATTACTGGACCGAAACGGAGTGCTTTAACGCTCGCCGCTCGGCCCCACAGCTGTCCAGAGACTCGGTGGAGGCCTCCCCTGAAAGCTGGATTCCCACCGATCGTTTGTTTAAAATCTTAGCCCACTAGCTCAAAAGTAAGCGCTAAAATGTCCTGCCAAAGTCACATAGGTCGTCATGTTACAATTTAGTGAATAAAGGCCTACTACTGGAGCGAAACCGAGTCCATTGACGCTCGCCGTTCGGCCCCACGACCTCTGAGAGGCTTGGAAGAGGCCTCCCCTGAAAGCTGGATTCCCAAGGATTGTCTGTGTGAATTCCTAGCCCGCTAGGCTGAAATTAAGTGACCTAAAGTCGTGCCGAAGTCAAATCGGTCGTAATGGTATTCAAGCGAAATAGAGTGCTTTAACGCTCGCCACTCGGCCCCACAGCCGTCCAGAGACTCGGGGGAGGCCTCCCCTGAAAGCTGGATTCCCAACGATCGTTTTTTTCAAATCTTAGCCCACTAGCTCAAAAGTAAGCGCTAAAAAGTCCTGCCAAAGTCACATAGGTTGTCATGTTACAATTTAGTCAATAAAGGCCTACTACTGGACCGAAACTGAGTGCTTTGACGCTCGCCGTTCGGCCCCACGACCTCCGAGAGGCTTGGAAGAGGCCTCCCCTGAAAGCTGGATTCCCAAGGATTGTCTGTGTGAATTCCTAGCCCGCTAGGCGGAAATTAAGTGACCTAAAGTCGTGCCTAAGTCAAATCGGTCGTCATGGTACTCGAGCGAAACTGAGTGCTTTAACGCTCGCCGCTCGGCCACACAGCCGTCCAAAGACTCGAGGGTGGCCTCCCCTGAAAGCTGGATTCCCACCGATCGTTTGTTTCAAATCTTAGCCCACTAGCTCAAACGTAAGCGCTAAAAAGTCCTGCCAAAGTCACATAGGTTGTCATGTTACAATTTAGTCAATAAAGGCCTACTACTGGACCGAAACTGAGTGCTTTGACGCTCGCCGTTCGGCCCCACGACCTCTGAGAGGCTTGGAAGAGGCCTCCTCTGAAAGCTGGATTCCCACCGATCGTTTATTTCTAATCTTAGCCAAGTAGCTGAAAAGTAGGCGCTAAAAAGTCCTGCCAAAATCACATAGGTCGTCATGTTACAATTTAGTCAATAAAGGCCTATTAGTGGACCGAAACAGAGTGCTTTAACGCTCGCCGCTCGGCCCCACAACTGTCCAGAGACTCGGTGGAGGCCTCCCCTGAAAGCTGGATTCCCACCGATCGTTTGTTTAAAATCTTAGCCCACTAGCTCAAAAGTAAGCGCTAAAATGTCCTGCCAAAGTCACATAGGTCGTCATGTTACAATTTAGTGAATAAAGGCCTACTACTGGAGCGAAACCGAGTCCATTGACGCTCGCCGTTCGGCCCCACGACCTCTGAGAGGCTTGGAAGAGGCCTCCCCTGAAAGCTGGATTCCCAAGGATTGTCTGTGTGAATTCCTAGCCCGCTAGGCTGAAATTAAGTGACCTAAAGTCGTGCCGAAGTCAAATCGGTCGTAATGGTATTCAAGCGAAATAGAGTGCTTTAACGCTCGCCACTCGGCCCCACAGCCGTCCAGAGACTCGGGGGAGGCCTCCCCTGAAAGCTGGATTCCCATCGATCGTTTGTTTAAAATCTTAGCCCACTAGCTCAAAAGTAAGCGCTAAAATGTCCTGCCAAAGTCACATAGGTCGTCATGTTACAATTTAGTGAATAAAGGCCTACTACAGGAGCGAAACAGAGTGCATTGACGCTCGCCGTTCGGCCCCATGACCTCTGAGAGGCTTGGAAGAGGCCTTCCCTGAAAGCTGGATTCCCAAGGATTGTCTGTGTGAATCCCTAGCCCGCTAGGCTGAAATTAAGTGACCTAAAGTCGTGCCGAAGTCAAATCGGTCGTAATGGTATTCGAGCGAAACTGAGTACTTTAACGCTCGCCACTCGGCCCCACAGCCGTCCAGAGACTCGGGGGAGGCCTCCCCTGAAAGCTGGATTCCCACCGATCGTTTGTTTCAAATCTTAGCCCACTAGCTCAAAAGTAAGCGCTAAAACGTCCTGCCAAAGTCACATAGGTTGTCATGTTACAATTTAGTCAATAAAGGCCTACTACTGGACCGAAACTGAGTGCTTTGACGCTCGCCATTCGGCCCCACGACCTCTGAGAGGCTTGGAAGAGGCCTCCCCTGAAAGCTGGATTCCCACCGATCGTTTATTTCAAATCTTAGCCAAGTAGCTGAAAAGTAGGCGCTAAAACGTCCTGCCAAAATCACATAGGTCGTCATGCTACAATTTAGTCAATAAAGGTCTATTACTGGACCGAAACGCTCGCCGTTCGGCCCCACGACCTCCGAGAGGCTTGGAAGAGGCCTCCCCTGAAAGCTGGATTCCCACCGATCGTTTATTTCAAATCTTAGCCAAGTAGCTGAAAAGTAGGCGCTAAAACGTCCTGCCAAAATCACATAGGTCGTCATGTTACAATTTAGTCCATAAAGGCCTACTACTGGAGAGAAACCGAGTGCTTTGACGCTCGCCGTTCGGCCCCACAGCCGTCCAGAGACTCGGGGGAGGCCTCCCCTGAAAGCTGGATTCCCACCGATCGTTTGTTTCAAATCTTAGCCCACTAGCTAAAAAGTAAGCGCTAAAAAGTCCTGCCAAAGTAACATAGGTCGTCATGTTAAAATTTAGTCAATAAAGGCCTACTACTGGAGTGAAACCGAGTGCTTCGACGCTCGCCGTTCGGCCCCACGAGCTCCGAGAGGCTTGGAAGAGGCCTCCCTTGAAAGCTGGATTCCCACGGCTTGTCTGTGTGAATTCCTAGCCCGCTCGGCGGAAGTTAAGCGACCTAAAGTCGTGCCGAAGTCAAATCGGTCGTAATGGTATTCGAGCGAAACTGAGTACTTTAACGCTCGCCACCTGGCCCCACAGCCGTCCAGAGACTTGGGGGAGGCCTCCCCTGAAAGCTGGATTCCCACCGATCGTTTGTTTCAAATCTTAGCCCACTAGCTCAAAAGTAAGCGCTAAAAAGTCCTGCCAAAGTCACATAGGTTGTCATGTTACAATTTAGTCAATAAAGGCCTACTACTGGACCGAAACTGAGTGCTTTGACGCTCGCCATTCGGCCCCACGACCTCTGAGAGGCTTGAAAGAGGCCTCCCCTGAAAGCTGGATTCCCACCGATCGTTTATTTCAAATCTTAGCCAAGTAGCTGAAAAGTAGGCGCTAAAACGTCCTGCCAAAATCACATAGGTCGTCATGTTACAATTTAGTCAATAAAGGCCTATTACTGGACCGAAACGCTCGCCGTTCGGCCCCACGACCTCCGAGAGGCTTGGAAGAGGCCTCCCCTGAAAGCTGGATTCCACACCGATCGTTTATTTCAAATCTTAGCCAAGTAGCCGAAAAGTAGGCGCTAAAAAGTCCTGACAAAATCACATAGGTCGTCATGTTACAATTTAGTCAATAAAGGCCTACTACTGGAGCGAAACCGAGTGCTTTGATGCTCGCCGTTCGGCCCCACGACCTCTGAGAGGCTTGGAAGAGGCCTCCCCTGAAAGCTGGATTCCCAAGGATTGTCAGTGTGAATTCCTAGCCCGCTAGCTCAAACGTAAGCGCTAAAAAGTCCTGCCAAAATCACATAGGTCGTCATGTTACAATTTAGTTAATAAAGGCCTATTACTGGACCGAAACAGAGTGCTTTAACGCTCGCCGCTCGGCCCCACAGCTGTCCAGAGACTCGGGGGAGGCCTCCCCTGAAAGCTAGTATCCCACCGATCGTTTGTTTCAAATCTTAACCCACTCGATCAAAAGTAAGCGCTAAAAAGTCCTTCCAAAGTCACATAGTTTGTCATGTTACAATTTAGTCAATAAAGGCCTACTACTGGAGTGAAACCGAGTGCTTCGACGCTCGCCGTTCGGCCCCACGAGCTCCGAGAGGCTTGGAAGAGGCCTCCCTTGAAAGCTGGATTCCCACGGCTTGTCTGTGTGAATTCCTAGCCCGCTCGGCTGAAGTTAAGCGACCTAAAGTCGTGCCGAAGTCAAATCGGTCATCATGGTACTCGAGCGAAACTGAGTGCTTTAACGCTCGCCGCTCGGCCCCACAGCCGTCCAGAGACTCGGGGGTGGCCTCCCCTGAAAGCTGGATTCCCACCGATCGTTTGTTTAAAATCTTAGCCCACTAGCTCAAACGTAAGCGCTAAAAAGTCCTGCCAAAGTCACATAGGTTGTCATGTTACAATTTAGTCAATAAAGGCCTTCTACTGGACCGAAACTGAGTGCTTTGACGCTCGCCATTCGGCCCCACGACCTCTGAGAGGCTTGGAAGAGGCCTCCCCTGAAAGCTGGATTCCCACCGATCGTTTATTTCAAATCTTAGCCAAGTAGCTGAAAAGTAGGCGCTAAAACGTCCTGCCAAAATCACATAGGTCGTCATGTTACAATTTAGTCAATAAAGGCCTATTACTGGACCGAAACGCTCGCCGTTCGGCCCCACGACCTCCGAGAGGCTTGGAAGAGGCCTCCCCTGAAAGCTGGATTCCCACCGATCGTTTATTTCAAATCTTAGCCAAGTAGCCGAAAAGTAGGCGCTAAAAAGTCCTGACAAAATCACATAGGTCGTCATGTTACAATTTAGTCAATAAAGGCCTACTACTGGAGCGAAACCGAGTGCTTTGATGCTCGCCGTTCGGCCCCACGACCTCTGAGAGGCTTGGAAGAGGCCTCCCCTGAAAGCTGGATTCCCAAGGATTGTCAGTGTGAATTCCTAGCCCGCTAGCTCAAACGTAAGCGCTAAAAAGTCCTGCCAAAGTCACATAGGTCGTCATGTTACAATTTAGTCAATAAAGGCCTACTACTGGAGCGAAACCGAGTGCTTTGACGCTCGCCGTTCGGCCCCACGACCTCCGAGAGGCTTGGAAGAGGCCTCCCCTGAAAGCTGGATTCCCACCGATCGTTTGTTTAAAATCTTAGCCCACTAGCTCAAACGTAAGCGCTAAAAAGTCCTGCCAAAGTCACATAGGTCGTCATGTTACAATTTAGTCAATAAAGGCCTACTACTGGAGTGAAACAGAGTGCTTCGACGCTCGCCGTTCGGCCCCACGAGCTCCTAGAGGCTTGGAAGAGGCCTCCCTTGAAAGCTGGATTCCCACGGCTTGTCTGTGTGAATTCCTAGCCCGCTCGGCTGAAGTTAAGCGACCTAAAGTCGTGCCGAAGTCAAATCGGTCGTTATGGTACTCGAGCGAAACTGAGTGCTTTAACGCTCGCCGCTCGGCCCCACAGCCGACCAGAGACTCGGAGGAGGCCTCGTCTGAAAACTGGATTCCCACCGATCGTTTGGTTCAAATCTTAGCCCACTAGCTCAAAAGTAAGCGCTAAAAAGTTCTGCCAAAGTCACATAGGTTGTCATGTTACAATTTAGTCAAGAAAGGCCTACTACTGGAGCGAAACCGACTGCTTCGACGCTCGCCGTTCGGCCCCACGACCTCCGAGAGGCTTGGAAGAGGCCTCCCTTGAAAGCTGGATTCCCAAGGCTTGTCTGTGTGAATTCCTAGCCCGCTCGGCTGAAATTAAGCGACCTAAAGTTGTGCCGAAGTCAAATCGGTCGTCATGGTACTCGAGCGAAACTGAGTGCTTTAACGCTTGCCGCTCGGCCCCACAGCCGTCCAGAGACTCGGGGGAGGCCTCCCCTGAAAGCTGGATTCCCATCGATCGTTTGTTTAAAATCTTAGCCCACTAGCTCAAAAGTAAGCGCTAAAATGTCCTGCCAAAGTCACATAGGTCGTCATGTTACAATTTAGTGAATAAAGGCCTACTACAGGAGCGAAACAGAGTGCATTGACGCTCGCCGTTCGGCCCCATGACCTCTGAGAGGCTTGGAAGAGGCCTCCCCTGAAAGCTGGATTCCCAAGGATTGTCTGTGTGAATCCCTAGCCCGCTAGGCTGAAATTAAGTGACCTAAAGTCGTGCCGAAGTCAAATCGGTCGTAATGGTATTCGAGCGAAACTGAGTACTTTAACGCTCGCCACTCGGCCCCACAGCCGTCCAGAGACTCGGGGGAGGCCTCCCCTGAAAGCTGGATTCCCACCGATCGTTTGTTTCAAATCTTAGCCCACTAGCTCAAACGTAAGCGCTAAAAAGTCCTGCCAAAGTCACATAGGTTGTCATGTTACAATTTAGTCAATAAAGGCCTACTACTGGACCGAAACCGAGTGCTTTGACGCTCGCCGTTCGGCCCCACGACCTCCGAAAGGCTTGGAAGAGGCCTCCCCTGAAAGCTGGATTCCCACCGATCGTTTATTTCAAATCTTAGCCAAGTAGCTGAAAAGTAGGCGCTAAAACGTCCTGCCAAAATCACATAGGTCGTCATGTTACAATTTAGTCCATAAAGGCCTACTACTGGAGAGAAACCGAGTGCTTTGACGCTCGCCGTTCGGCCCCACAGCCGTCCAGAGACTCGGGGGAGGCCTCCCCTGAAAGCTGGATTCCCACCGATCGTTTGTTTCAAATCTTAGCCCACTAGCTAAAAAGTAAGCGCTAAAAAGTCCTGCCAAAGTAACATAGGTCGTCATGTTAAAATTTAGTCAATAAAGGCCTACTACTGGAGTGAAACCGAGTGCTTCGACGCTCGCCGTTCGGCCCCACGAGCTCCGAGAGGCTTGGAAGAGGCCTCCCTTGAAAGCTGGATTCCCACGGCTTGTCTGTGTGAATTCCTAGCCCGCTCGGCGGAAGTTAAGCGACCTAAAGTCGTGCCGAAGTCAAATCGGTCGTAATGGTATTCGAGCGAAACTGAGTACTTTAACGCTCGCCACCTGGCCCCACAGCCGTCCAGAGACTTGGGGGAGGCCTCCCCTGAAAGCTGGATTCCCACCGATCGTTTGTTTCAAATCTTAGCCCACTAGCTCAAAAGTAAGCGCTAAAAAGTCCTGCCAAATTCACATAGGTTGTCATGTTACAATTTAGTCAATAAAGGCCTACTACTGGACCGAAACTGAGTGCTTTGACGCTCGCCATTCGGCCCCACGACCTCTGAGAGGCTTGGAAGAGGCCTCCCCTGAAAGCTGGATTCCCACCGATCGTTTATTTCAAATCTTAGCCAAGTAGCTGAAAAGTAGGCGCTAAAACGTCCTGCCAAAATCACATAGGTCGTCATGTTACAATTTAGTCAATAAAGGCCTATTACTGGACCGAAACGCTCGCCGTTCGGCCCCACGACCTCCGAGAGGCTTGGAAGAGGCCTCCCCTGAAAGCTGGATTCCCACCGATCGTTTATTTCAAATCTTAGCCAAGTAGCCAAAAAGTAGGCGCTAAAAAGTCCTGACAAAATCACATAGGTCGTCATGTTACAATTTAGTCAATAAAGGCCTACTACTGGAGCGAAACCGAGTGCTTTGATGCTCGCCGTTCGGCCCCACGACCTCTGAGAGGCTTGGAAGAGGCCTCCCCTGAAAGCTGGATTCCCAAGGGTTGTCAGTGTGAATTCCTAGCCCGCTAGCTCAAACGTAAGCGCTAAAAAGTCCTGCCAAAATCACATAGGTCGTCATGTTACAATTTAGTCAATAAAGGCCTACTACTGGAGCGAAACCGAGTGCTTTGACGCTCGCCGTTCGGCCCCACGACCTCCGAGAGGCTTGGAAGAGGCCTCCCCTGAAAGCTGGATTCCCACCGATCGTTTGTTTTAAATCTTAGCCCACTAGCTCAAACGTAAGCGCTAAAAAGTCCTGCCAAAATCACATAGGTCGTCATGTTACAATTTAGTCAATAAAGGCCTATTACTGGACCGAAACGGAGTGCTTTAACGCTCGCCGCTCGGCCCCACAGCTGTCCAGAGACTCGGTGGAGGCCTCCCCTGAAAGCTGGATTCCCACCGATCGTTTGTTTAAAATCTTAGCCCACTAGCTCAAAAGTAAGCGCTAAAATGTCCTGCCAAAGTCACATAGGTCGTCATGTTACAATTTAGTGAATAAAGGCCTACTACTGGAGCGAAACCGAGTCCATTGACGCTCGCCGTTCGGCCCCACGACCTCTGAGAGGCTTGGAAGAGGCCTCCCCTGAAAGCTGGATTCCCAAGGATTGTCTGTGTGAATTCCTAGCCCGCTAGGCTGAAATTAAGTGACCTAAAGTCGTGCCGAAGTCAAATCGGTCGTAATGGTATTCAAGCGAAATAGAGTGCTTTAACGCTCGCCACTCGGCCCCACAGCCGTCCAGAGACTCGGGGGAGGCCTCCCCTGAAAGCTGGATTCCCAACGATCGTTTTTTTCAAATCTTAGCCCACTAGCTCAAAAGTAAGCGCTAAAAAGTCCTGCCAAAGTCACATAGGTTGTCATGTTACAATTTAGTCAATAAAGGCCTACTACTGGACCGAAACTGAGTGCTTTGACGCTCGCCGTTCGGCCCCACGACCTCCGAGAGGCTTGGAAGAGGCCTCCCCTGAAAGCTGGATTCCCAAGGATTGTCTGTGTGAATTCCTAGCCCGCTAGGCGGAAATTAAGTGACCTAAAGTCGTGCCTAAGTCAAATCGGTCGTCATGGTACTCGAGCGAAACTGAGTGCTTTAACGCTCGCCGCTCGGCCACACAGCCGTCCAAAGACTCGAGGGTGGCCTCCCCTGAAAGCTGGATTCCCACCGATCGTTTGTTTCAAATCTTAGCCCACTAGCTCAAACGTAAGCGCTAAAAAGTCCTGCCAAAGTCACATAGGTTGTCATGTTACAATTTAGTCAATAAAGGCCTACTACTGGACCGAAACTGAGTGCTTTGACGCTCGCCGTTCGGCCCCACGACCTCTGAGAGGCTTGGAAGAGGCCTCCTCTGAAAGCTGGATTCCCACCGATCGTTTATTTCTAATCTTAGCCAAGTAGCTGAAAAGTAGGCGCTAAAAAGTCCTGCCAAAATCACATAGGTCGTCATGTTACAATTTAGTCAATAAAGGCCTATTAGTGGACCGAAACAGAGTGCTTTAACGCTCGCCGCTCGGCCCCACAACTGTCCAGAGACTCGGTGGAGGCCTCCCCTGAAAGCTGGATTCCCACCGATCGTTTGTTTAAAATCTTAGCCCACTAGCTCAAAAGTAAGCGCTAAAATGTCCTGCCAAAGTCACATAGGTCGTCATGTTACAATTTAGTGAATAAAGGCCTACTACTGGAGCGAAACCGAGTCCATTGACGCTCGCCGTTCGGCCCCACGACCTCTGAGAGGCTTGGAAGAGGCCTCCCCTGAAAGCTGGATTCCCAAGGATTGTCTGTGTGAATTCCTAGCCCGCTAGGCTGAAATTAAGTGACCTAAAGTCGTGCCGAAGTCAAATCGGTCGTAATGGTATTCAAGCGAAATAGAGTGCTTTAACGCTCGCCACTCGGCCCCACAGCCGTCCAGAGACTCGGGGGAGGCCTCCCCTGAAAGCTGGATTCCCACCGATCGTTTTTTTCAAATCTTAGCCCACTAGCTCAAAAGTAAGCGCTAAAAAGTCCTGCCAAAGTCACATAGGTTGTCATGTTACAATTTAGTCAATAAAGGCCTACTACTGGACCGAAACTGAGTGCTTTGACGCTCGCCGTTCGGCCCCACGACCTCCGAGAGGCTTGGAAGAGGCCTCCCCTGAAAGCTGGATTCCCACCGATCGTTTATTTCAAATCTTAGCCAAGTAGCCGAAAAGTAGGCGCTAAAAAGTCCTGCCAAAATCACATAGGTCGTCATGTTACAATTTAGTCAATAAAGGCCTACTACTGGAGCGAAACCGAGTGCTTTGACGCTCGCCGTTCGGCCCCACGACCTCTGAGAGGCTTGGAAGAGGCCTCCCCTGAAAGCTGGATTCCCACCGATCGTTTGTTTTAAATCTTAGCCCACTAGCTCAAACGTGAGCGCTAAAAAGTCCTGCCAAAATCACATAGGTCGTCATGTTACAATTTAGTCAATAAAGGCCTACTACTGGAGAGAAACCGAGTGCTTTGAAGCTCGCCGTTCGGCCCCACAGCCGTCCAGGGACTTGGGGGAGGCCTCCCCTGAAAGCTGAATTCCCACCGATCGTTTGTTTCAAATCTTAGCCCACTAGATCAAAAGTAAGCGCTAAAAAGTCCTGCCAAAGTCACATAGGTTGTCATGTTACAATTTAGTCAATAAAGGCCTACTACTGGAGCGAAACCGAGTGCTTTGACGCTCGCCGTTCGGCCCCACAGCTGTCCAAAGACTCGGGGGAGGCCTCCCCTGAAATCTGGATTCCCACCGATCGTTTGTTTCAAATCTTAGCCCACTAGCTCAAACGTGAGCGCTAAAAAGTCCTGCCAAAATCACATAGGGCGTCATGTTACAATTTAGTCAATAAAGGCCTACTACTGGAGAGAAACTGAGTGCTTCGACGCTCGCCGTTCGGCCCCAGGAGCTCCGAGAGGCTTGGGGGAGGCCTCCCTTGAAAGCTGGATTCCCACGGCTTGTCTGTGTGAATTCCTAACCCGCTCGGCTGAAGTTAAGCGACCTAAAGTCGTGCCGAAGTCAAATCGGTCGTCATGGTACTCGAGCGAAACTGAGTGCTTTAACGCTCGCCGCTCGGCCCCACAGCCGACCAGAGACTCGGAGGAGGCCTCGTCTGAAAACTGGATTCCCACCGATCGTTTGTTTCAAATCTTAGCCCACTAGCTCAAAAGTAAGCGCTAAAAAGTTCTGCCAAAGTCACATAGGTTGTCATGTTACAATTTAGTCAAGAAAGGCCTACTACTGGAGCGAAACCGACTGCTTCGACGCTCGCCGTTCGGCCCCACGACCTCCGAGAGGCTTGGAAGAGGCCTCCCTTGAAAGCTGGATTCCCAAGGCTTGGCTGTGTGAATTCCTAGCCCACTCGGCTGAAATGAAGCGACCTAAAGTTGTGCCGAAGTCAAATCGGTCGTCATGGTACTCGAGCGAAACTGAGTGCTTTAACGCTTGCCGCTCGGCCACACAGCCGTCCAAAGACTCGAGGGTGGCCTCCCCTGAAAGCTGGATTCCCACCGATCGTTTGTTTCAAATCTTAGCCCACTAGCTCAAACGTAAGCGCTAAAAAGTCCTGCCAAAGTCACATAGGTTGTCATGTTACAATTTAGTCAATAAAGGCCTACTACTGGACCGAAACTGAGTGCTTTGACGCTCGCCGTTCGGCCCCACGACCTCTGAGAGGCTTGGAAGAGGCCTCCTCTGAAAGCTGGATTCCCACCGATCGTTTATTTCTAATCTTAGCCAAGTAGCTGAAAAGTAGGCGCTAAAAAGTCCTGCCAAAATCACATAGGTCGTCATGTTACAATTTAGTCAATAAAGGCCTATTAGTGGACCGAAACAGAGTGCTTTAACGCTCGCCGCTCGGCCCCACAACTGTCCAGAGACTCGGTGGAGGCCTCCCCTGAAAGCTGGATTCCCACCGATCGTTTGTTTAAAATCTTAGCCCACTAGCTCAAAAGTAAGCGCTAAAATGTCCTGCCAAAGTCACATAGGTCGTCATGTTACAATTTAGTGAATAAAGGCCTACTACTGGAGCGAAACCGAGTCCATTGACGCTCGCCGTTCGGCCCCACGACCTCTGAGAGGCTTGGAAGAGGCCTCCCCTGAAAGCTGGATTCCCAAGGATTGTCTGTGTGAATTCCTAGCCCGCTAGGCTGAAATTAAGTGACCTAAAGTCGTGCCGAAGTCAAATCGGTCGTAATGGTATTCAAGCGAAATAGAGTGCTTTAACGCTCGCCACTCGGCCCCACAGCCGTCCAGAGACTCGGGGGAGGCCTCCCCTGAAAGCTGGATTCCCACCGATCGTTTTTTTCAAATCTTAGCCCACTAGCTCAAAAGTAAGCGCTAAAAAGTCCTGCCAAAGTCACATAGGTTGTCATGTTACAATTTAGTCAATAAAGGCCTACTACTGGACCGAAACTGAGTGCTTTGACGCTCGCCGTTCGGCCCCACGACCTCCGAGAGGCTTGGAAGAGGCCTCCCCTGAAAGCTGGATTCCCACCGATCGTTTATTTCAAATCTTAGCCAAGTAGCCGAAAAGTAGGCGCTAAAAAGTCCTGCCAAAATCACATAGGTCGTCATGTTACAATTTAGTCAATAAAGGCCTACTACTGGAGCGAAACCGAGTGCTTTGACGCTCGCCGTTCGGCCCCACGACCTCTGAGAGGCTTGGAAGAGGCCTCCCCTGAAAGCTGGATTCCCACCGATCGTTTGTTTTAAATCTTAGCCCACTAGCTCAAACGTGAGCGCTAAAAAGTCCTGCCAAAATCACATAGGTCGTCATGTTACAATTTAGTCAATAAAGGCCTACTACTGGAGAGAAACCGAGTGCTTTGAAGCTCGCCGTTCGGCCCCACAGCCGTCCAGGGACTTGGGGGAGGCCTCCCCTGAAAGCTGAATTCCCACCGATCGTTTGTTTCAAATCTTAGCCCACTAGATCAAAAGTAAGCGCTAAAAAGTCCTGCCAAAGTCACATAGGTTGTCATGTTACAATTTAGTCAATAAAGGCCTACTACTGGAGCGAAACCGAGTGCTTTGACGCTCGCCGTTCGGCCCCACAGCTGTCCAAAGACTCGGGGGAGGCCTCCCCTGAAATCTGGATTCCCACCGATCGTTTGTTTCAAATCTTAGCCCACTAGCTCAAACGTGAGCGCTAAAAAGTCCTGCCAAAATCACATAGGGCGTCATGTTACAATTTAGTCAATAAAGGCCTACTACTGGAGAGAAACTGAGTGCTTCGACGCTCGCCGTTCGGCCCCAGGAGCTCCGAGAGGCTTGGGGGAGGCCTCCCTTGAAAGCTGGATTCCCACGGCTTGTCTGTGTGAATTCCTAACCCGCTCGGCTGAAGTTAAGCGACCTAAAGTCGTGCCGAAGTCAAATCGGTCGTCATGGTACTCGAGCGAAACTGAGTGCTTTAACGCTCGCCGCTCGGCCCCACAGCCGACCAGAGACTCGGAGGAGGCCTCGTCTGAAAACTGGATTCCCACCGATCGTTTGTTTCAAATCTTAGCCCACTAGCTCAAAAGTAAGCGCTAAAAAGTTCTGCCAAAGTCACATAGGTTGTCATGTTACAATTTAGTCAAGAAAGGCCTACTACTGGAGCGAAACCGACTGCTTCGACGCTCGCCGTTCGGCCCCACGACCTCCGAGAGGCTTGGAAGAGGCCTCCCTTGAAAGCTGGATTCCCAAGGCTTGGCTGTGTGAATTCCTAGCCCACTCGGCTGAAATGAAGCGACCTAAAGTTGTGCCGAAGTCAAATCGGTCGTCATGGTACTCGAGCGAAACTGAGTGCTTTAACGCTTGCCGCTCGGCCCCACAGCCGTCCAGAGACTCGGGGGAGGCCTCCCCTGAAAGCTGGATTCGCATCGATCGTTTGTTTAAAATCTTAGCCCACTAGCTCAAAAGTAAGCGCTAAAATGTCCTGCCAAAGTCACATAGGTCGTCATGTTACAATTTAGTGAATAAAGGCCTACTACAGGAGCGAAACAGAGTGCATTGACGCTCGCCGTTCGGCCCCACGACCTCTGAGAGTCTTGGAAGAGGCCTCCCCTGAAAGCTGGATTCCCAAGGATTGTCTGTGTGAATCCCTAGCCCGCTAGGCTGAAATTAAGTGACCTAAAGTCGTGCCGAAGTCAAATCGGTCGTAATGGTATTCGAGCAAAACTGAGTACTTTAACGCTCGCCACTCGGCCCCACAGCCGTCCAGAGACTCGGGGGAGGCCTCCCCTGAAAGCTGGATTCCCACCGATCGTTTGTTTCAAATCTTAGCCCACTACCTCAAACGTAAGCGCTAAAAAGTCCTGCCAAAGTCACATAGGTTGTCATGTTACAATTTAGTCAATAAAGGCCTACTACTGGACCGAAACCGAGTGCTTTGACGCTCGCCGTTCGGCCCCACGACCTCCGAAAGGCTTGGAAGAGGCCTCCCCTGAAAGCTGGATTCCCACCGATCGTTTATTGCAAATCTTAGCCAAGTAGCTGAAAAGTAGGCGCTAAAACGTCCTGCCAAAATCACATAGGTCGTCATGTTACAATTTAGTCAATAAAGGCCTACTACTGGAGAGAAACCGAGTGCTTTGACGCTCGCCGTTCGGCCCCACAGCCGTACAGAGACTCGGGGGAGGCCTCCCCTGAAAGCTGGATTCCCACCGATCGTTTGTTTCAAATCTTAGCCCACTATATAAAAAGTAAGCGCTAAAAGGTCCTGCCAAAGTAACATAGGTCGTCATGTTACAATTTAGTCAATAAAGGCCTACTACTGGAGTGAAACCGAGTGCTTCAACGCTCGCCGTTCGGCCCCACGAGCTCCGAGAGGCTTGGAAGAGGCCTCCCTTGAAAGCTGGATTCCCACGGCTTGTCTGTGTGAATTCCTAGCCCGCTCGGCGGAAGTTAAGCGACCTAAAGTCGTGCCGAAGTCAAATCGGTCGTCATGGTACTCGAGCGAAACTGAGTGCTTTAACGCTCGCCGCTCGGCCCCACAGCCGACCAGAGACTCGGAGGAGGCCTCGTCTGAAAACTGGATTCCCACCGATCGTTTGTTTCAAATCTTAGCCCACTAGCTCAAAAGTAAGCGCTAAAAAGTTCTGCCAAAGTCACATAGGTTGTCATGTTACAATTTAGTCAAGGAAGGCCTACTACTGGAGCGAAACAGACTGCTTCGACGCTCTCCGTTCGGCCCCACGACCTCCGAGAGGCTTGGAAGAGGCCTCCCTTGAAAGCTGGATTCCCAAGGCTTGTCTGTGTGAATTCCTAGCCCGCTCGGCTGAAATTAAGCGACCTAAAGTTGTGCCGAAGTCAAATCGGTCGTCATGGTACTCGAGCGAAACTGAGTGCTTTAACGCTTGCCGCTCGGCCCCACAGCCGTCCAGAGACTCGGGGGAGGCCTCCCCTGAAAGCTGGATTCCCATTGATCGTTTGTTAAAAATCTTAGCCAACTAGCTCAAAAGTAAGCGCTAAAATGTCCTGCCAAAGTCACATAGGTCGTCATGTTACAATTTAGTGAATAAAGGCCTACTACAGGAGCGAAACCGAGTGCATTGACGCTCGCCGTTCGGCCCCACGACCTCTGAGAGGCTTGGAAGAGGCCTCCCCTGAAAGCTGGATTCCCAAGGATTGTCTGTGTGAATTCCTAGCCCGCTAGGCGGAAATTAAGTGACCTAAAGTCGTGCCTAAGTCAAATTGGTCGTCATGGTACTCGAGCGAAACAGTGCTTTAACGCTCGCCGCTCGGCCCCACAGCCGACCAGAGACTCGGAGGAGGCCTCGTCTGAAAACTGGATTCCCACCGATCGTTTGTTTCAAATCTTAGCCCACTAGCTCAAAAGTAAGCGCTAAAAAGTTCTGCCAAAGTCACATAGGTTGTCATGTTACAATTTAGTCAAGGAAGGCCTACTACTGGAGCGAAACAGACTGCTTCGACGCTCTCCGTTCGGCCCCACGACCTCCGAGAGGCTTGGAAGAGGCCTCCCTTGAAAGCTGGATTCCCAAGGCTTGTCTGTGTGAATTCCTAGCCCGCTCGGCTGAAATTAAGCGACCTAAAGTTGTGCCGAAGTCAAATCGGTCGTCATGGTACTCGAGCGAAACTGAGTGCTTTAACGCTTGCCGCTCGGCCCCACAGCCGTCCAGAGACTCGGGGGAGGCCTCCCCTGAAAGCTGGATTCCCATTGATCGTTTGTTAAAAATCTTAGCCAACTAGCTCAAAAGTAAGCGCTAAAATGTCCTGCCAAAGTCACATAGGTCGTCATGTTACAATTTAGTGAATAAAGGCCTACTACAGGAGCGAAACCGAGTGCATTGACGCTCGCCGTTCGGCCCCACGACCTCTGAGAGGCTTGGAAGAGGCCTCCCCTGAAAGCTGGATTCCCAAGGATTGTCTGTGTGAATTCCTAGCCCGCTAGGCGGAAATTAAGTGACCTAAAGTCGTGCCTAAGTCAAATTGGTCGTCATGGTACTCGAGCGAAACAGTGCTTTAACGCTCGCCGCTCGGCCACACAGCCGTCCAAAGACTCGGGGGTGGCCTCCCCTGAAAGCTGGATTCCCACCGATCGTTTGTTTCAAATCTTAGCCCACTAGCTCAAACGTAAGCGCTAAAAAGTCCTGCCAAAGTCACATAGGTTGTCATGTTACAATTTAGTCAATAAAGGCCTACTACTGGAGCGAAACCGAGTGCTTTGACGCTCGCCGTTCGGCCCCACGACCTCCGAAAGGCTTGGAAGAGGCCTCCCCTGAAAGCTGGATTCCCACCGATCGTTTATTTCAAATCTTAGCCAAGTAGCTGAAAAGTAGGCGCTAAAACGTCCTGCCAAAATCACATAGGTCGTCATGTTACAATTTAGTCAATAAAGGCCTACTACTGGAGAGAAACAGAGTGCTTTGACGCTCGCCGTTCGGCCCCACAGCCGTCCAGAGACTCGGGGGAGGCCTCCCCTGAAAGCTGGATTCCCACCGATCGTTTGTTTCAAATCTTAGCCCACTAACTAAAAAGTAAGCGCTAAAAAGTCCTGCCAAAGTAACATAGGTCGTCATGTTACAATTTAGTCAATAAAGGCCTACTACTGGAGTGAAACCGAGTGCTTCGACGCTCGCCGTTCGGCCCCAGGAGCTCCGAGAGGCTTGGAAGAGGCCTCCCTTGAAAGCTGGATTCCCACGGCTTGTCTGTGTGAATTCCTAACCCGCTCGGCTGAAGTTAAGCGACCTAAAGTCGTGCCGAAGTCAAATCGGTCGTCATGGTACTCGAGCGAAACTGAGTGCTTTAACGCTCGCCGCTCGGCCCCACAGCCGACCAGAGACTCGGAGGCGGCCTCGTCTGAAAACTGGATTCCCACCGATCGTTTGTTTCAAATCTTAGCCCACTAGCTCAAAAGTAAGCGCTAAAAAGTTCTGCCAAAGTCACATAGGTTGTCATGTTACAATTTAGTCAAGAAAGGCCTACTACTGGAGCGAAACCGACTGCTTCGACGCTCGCCGTTCGGCCCCACGACCTCCGAGAGGCTTGGAAGAGGCCTCCCTTGAAAGCTGGATTCCCAAGGCTTGGCTGTGTGAATTCCTAGCCCACTCGGCTGAAATGAAGCGACCTAAAGTTGTGCCGAAGTCAAATCGGTCGTCATGGTACTCGAGCGAAACTGAGTGCTTTAACGCTTGCCGCTCGGCCCCACAGCCGTCCAGAGACTCGGGGGAGGCCTCCCCTGAAAGCTGGATTCCCATCGATCGTTTGTTTAAAATCTTAGCCCACTAGCTCAAAAGTAAGCGCTAAAATGTCCTGCCAAAGTCACATAGGTCGTCATGTTACAATTTAGTGAATAAAGGCCTACTACAGGAGCGAAACAGAGTGCATTGACGCTCGCCGTTCGGCCCCACGACCTCTGAGAGGCTTGGAAGAGGCCTCCCCTGAAAGCTGGATTCCCAAGGATTGTCTGTGTGAATCCCTAGCCCGCTAGGCTGAAATTAAGTGACCTAAAGTCGTGCCGAAGTCAAATCGGTCGTAATGGTATTCGAGCAAAACTGAGTACTTTAACGCTCGCCACTCGGCCCCACAGCCGTCCAGAGACTCGGGGGAGGCCTCCCCTGAAAGCTGGATTCCCACCGATCGTTTGTTTCAAATCTTAGCCCACTAGCTCAAACGTAAGCGCTAAAAAGTCCTGCCAAAGTCACATAGGTTGTCATGTTACAATTTAGTCAATAAAGGCCTACTACTGGACCGAAACCGAGTGCTTTGACGCTCGCCGTTCGGCCCCACGACCTCCGAAAGGCTTGGAAGAGGCCTCCCCTGAAAGCTGGATTCCCACCGATCGTTTATTGCAAATCTTAGCCAAGTAGCTGAAAAGTAGGCGCTAAAACGTCCTGCCAAAATCACATAGGTCGTCATGTTACAATTTAGTCAATAAAGGCCTACTACTGGAGTGAAACAGAGTGCTTCAACGCTCGCCGTTCGGCCCCACGAGCTCCGAGAGGCTTGGAAGAGGCCTCCCTTGAAAGCTGGATTCCCACGGCTTGTCTGTGTGAATTCCTAGCCCGCTCGGCGGAAGTTAAGCGACCTAAAGTCGTGCCGAAGTCAAATCGGTCGTCATGGTACTCGAGCGAAACTGAGTGCTTTAACGCTCGCCGCTCGGCCCCACAGCCGACCAGAGACTCGGAGGAGGCCTCGTCTGAAAACTGGATTCCCACCGATCGTTTGTTTCAAATCTTAGCCCACTAGCTCAAAAGTAAGCGCTAAAAAGTTCTGCCAAAGTCACATAGGTTGTCATGTTACAATTTAGTCAAGGAAGGCCTACTACTGGAGCGAAACAGACTGCTTCGACGCTCTCCGTTCGGCCCCACGACCTCCGAGAGGCTTGGAAGAGGCCTCCCTTGAAAGCTGGATTCCCAAGGCTTGTCTGTGTGAATTCCTAGCCCGCTCGGCTGAAATTAAGCGACCTAAAGTTGTGCCGAAGTCAAATCGGTCGTCATGGTACTCGAGCGAAACTGAGTGCTTTAACGCTTGCCGCTCGGCCCCACAGCCGTCCAGAGACTCGGGGGAGGCCTCCCCTGAAAGCTGGATTCCCATTGATCGTTTGTTTAAAATCTTAGCCAACTAGCTCAAAAGTAAGCGCTAAAATGTCCTGCCAAAGTCACATAGGTCGTCATGTTACAATTTAGTGACTAAAGGCCTACTACAGGAGCGAAACCGAGTGCATTGACGCTCGCCGTTCGGCCCCACGACCTCTGAGAGGCTTGGAAGAGGCCTCCCCTGAAAGCTGGATCCCCAAGGATTGTCTGTGTTAATCCCTAGCCCGCTAGGCTGAAATTAAGTGACCTAAAGTCGTGCCGAAGTCAAATCGGTCGTAATGGTATTCGAGCGAAACTGAGTACTTTAACGCTCGCCACCTGGCCCCACAGCCGTCCAGAGACTCGGGGGAGGCCTCCCCTGAAAGCTGGATTCCCACCGATCGTTTGTTTCAAATCTTAGCCCACTAGCTCAAAAGTAAGCGCTAAAAAGTCCTGCCAAAGTCACATAGGTTGTCATGTTACAATTTAGTCAATAAAGGCCTACTACTGGACCGAAACTGAGTGCTTTGACGCTCGCCATTCGGCCCCACGACCTCTGAGAGGCTTGGAAGAGGCCTCCCCTGAAAGCTGGATTCACACCGATCGTTTATTTCAAATCTTAGCCAAGTAGCTGAAAAGTAGGCGCTAAAAAGTCCTGCCAAAATCACATAGGTCGTCATGTTACAATTTAGTCAATAAAGGCCTATTACTGGACCGAAACAGAGTGCTTTAACGCTCGCCGCTCGGCCCCACAGCCGTCCAGAGACTCGGGGGAGGCCTCCCCTGAAAGCTGGATTCCCACCGATCGTTTGTTTCAAATCTTAGCCCACTAGCTCAAAAGTAAGCGCTAAAAAGTCCTGCCAAAGTCACATAGGTTGTCATGTTACAATTTAGTCAATAAAGGCCTACTACTGGACCGAAACTGAGTGCTTTGACGCTCGCCGTTCGGCCCCACGACCTCCGAGAGGCTTGGAAGAGGCCTCCCCTGAAAGCTGGATTCCCACCGATCGTTTATTTCAAATCTTAGCCAAGTAGCCGAAAAGTAGGCGCTAAAAAGTCCTGCCAAAATCACATAGGTCGTCATGTTACAATTTAGTCAATAAAGGCCTACTACTGGAGCGAAACCGAGTGCTTTGACGCTCGCCGTTCGGCCCCACGACCTCTGAGAGGCTTGGAAGAGGCCTCCCCTGAAAGCTGGATTCCCAAGGATTGTCTGTGTGAATTCCTAGCCCGCTAGGCGGAAATTAAGTGACCTAAAGTCGTGCCTAAGTCACATAGGACGTCATGTTACAATTTAGTGAATAAAGGCCTACTACAGGAGCGAAACCGAGTGCATTGACGCTCGCCGTTCGGCCCCACGACCTCTGAGAGGCTTGGAAGAGGCCTCCACTGAAAGCTGGATTCCCAAGGATTGTCTGTGTGAATTCCTAGCCCGCTAGGCGGAAATTAAGTGACCTAAAGTCGTGCCTAAGTCAAATTGGTCGTCATGGTACTCGAGCGAAACAGTGCTTTAACGCTCGCCGCTCGGCCACACAGCCGTCCAAAGACTCGGGGGTGGCCTCCCCTGAAAGCTGGATTCCCACCGATCGTTTGTTTCAAATCTTAGCCCACTAGCTCAAACGTAAGCGCTAAAAAGTCCTGCCAAAGTCACATAGGTTGTCATGTTACAATTTAGTCAATAAAGGCCTACTACTGGAGCGAAACCGAGTGCTTTGACGCTCGCCGTTCGGCCCCACGACCTCCGAAAGGCTTGGAAGAGGCCTCCCCTGAAAGCTGGATTCCCACCGATCGTTTATTTCAAATCTTAGCCAAGTAGCTGAAAAGTAGGCGCTAAAACGTCCTGCCAAAATCACATAGGTCGTCATGTTACAATTTAGTCAATAAAGGCCTACTACTGGAGAGAAACCGAGTGCTTTGACGCTCGCCGTTCGGCCCCACAGCCGTCCAGAGACTCGGGGGAGGCCTCCCCTGAAAGCTGGATTACCACCGATCGTTTGTTTCAAATCTTAGCCCACTAACTAAAAAGTAAGCGCTAAAACGTCCTGCCAAAGTAACATAGGTCGTCATGTTACAATTTAGTCAATAAAGGCCTACTACTGGAGTGAAACCGAGTGCTTCGACGCTCGCCGTTCGGCCCCAGGAGCTCCGAGAGGCTTGGAAGAGGCCTCCCTTGAAAGCTGGATTCCCACGGCTTGTCTGTGTGAATTCCTAACCCGCTCGGCTGAAGTTAAGCGACCTAAAGTCGTGCCGAAGTCAAATCGGTCGTCATGGTACTCGAGCGAAACTGAGTGCTTTAACGCTCGCCGCTCGGCCCCACAGCCGACCAGAGACTCGGAGGAGGCCTCGTCTGAAAACTGGATTCCCACCGATCGTTTGTTTCAAATCTTAGCCCACTAGCTCAAAAGTAAGCGCTAAAAAGTTCTGCCAAAGTCACATAGGTCGTCATGTTACAATTTAGTCAATAAAGGCCTATTACTGGACCGAAACAGAGTGCTTTAACGCTCGCCGCTCGGCCCCACAGCCGTCCAGAGACTCGGGGGAGGCCTCCCCTGAAAGCTGGATTCCCACCGATCGTTTGTTTCAAATCTTAGCCCACTAGCTCAAAAGTAAGCGCTAAAAAGTCCTGCCAAAGTCACATAGGTTGTCATGTTACAATTTAGTCAATAAAGGCCTACTACTGGACCGAAACTGAGTGCTTTGACGCTCGCCGTTCGGCCCCACGACCTCCGAGAGGCTTGGAAGAGGCCTCCCCTGAAAGCTGGATTCCCACCGATCGTTTATTTCAAATCTTAGCCAAGTAGCCGAAAAGTAGGCGCTAAAAAGTCCTGCCAAAATCACATAGGTCGTCATGTTACAATTTAGTCAATAAAGGCCTATTACTGGAGCGAAACCGAGTGCTTTGACGCTCGCCGTTCGGCCCCACGACCTCTGAGAGGCTTGGAAGAGGCCTCCCCTGAAAGCTGGATTCCCAAGGATTGTCTGTGTGAATTCCTAGCCCGCTAGCTCAAATGTAAGCGACCTAAAGTCGTGCCGAAGTCAAATCGGTCGTCATGGTACTCGAGCGAAACTGAGTGCTTTAACGCTCGCCGCTCGGCCCCACAGCCGTCCAGAGACTCGGGGGGGCCTCCCCTGAAAGCTGGATTCCCACCGATCGTTTGTTTCAAATCTGAGCCAACTAGCTCAAAACTAGGCGCTAAAATGTCCTGCCAAAGTCACATAGGTCGTCATGTTACAATTTAGTCAATAAAGGCCTCCTACTGGAGAGAAACCGAGTGCTTTGACGCTCGCCGTTCGGCCCCACAGCTGTCCAGAGACTCGGGGGAGGCCTCCCCTGAAAGCTGGATTCCCACCGATCGTTTGTTTCAAATCTTAGCCCAGTAGCTGAAAAGTAGGCGCAAAAAAGTCCTGCCAAAATCACATGGGTTGTCATGTTACAATTTAGTCAATAAAGGCCTAAGACTGGAGAGAAACCGAGTGCTTAACGCTCGCCGCTCGGCCCCACAGCCGACCAGAGACTCGGAGGAGGCCTCGTCTGAAAACTGGATTCCCACCGATCGTTTGTTTCAAATCTTAGCCCACTAGCTCAAAAGTAAGCGCTAAAAAGTTCTGCCAAAGTCACATAGGTTGTCATGTTACAATTTAGTCAAGAAAGGCCTACTACTGGAGCGAAACCGACTGCTTCGACGCTCGCCGTTCGGCCCCACGACCTCCGAGAGGCTTGGAAGAGGCCTCCCTTGAAAGCTGGATTCCCACGGCTTGTCTGTGTGAATTCCTAACCCGCTCGGCTGAAGTTAAGCGACCTAAAGTCGTGCCGAAGTCAAATCGGTCGTCATGGTACTCGAGCGAAACTGAGTGCTTTAACGCTCGCCGCTCGGCCCCACAGCAGACCAGAGACTCGGAGGAGGCCTCGTCTGAAAACTGGATTCCCACCGATCGTTTGTTTCAAATCTTAGCCCACTAGCTCAAAAGTAAGCGCTAAAAAGTTCTGCCAAAGTCACATAGGTTGTCATGTTACAATTTAGTCAAGAAAGGCCTACTACTGGAGCGAAACCGACTGCTTCGACGCTCGCCGTTCGGCCCCACGACCTCCGAGAGGCTTGGAAGAGGCCTCCCTTGAAAGCTGGATTCCCAAGGCTTGTCTGTGTGAATTCCTAGCCCACTCGGCTGAAATTAAGCGACCTAAAGTTGTGCCGAAGTCAAATCGGTCGTCATGGTACTCGAGCGAAACTGAGTGCTTTAACGCTTGCCGCTCGGCCCCACAGCCGTCCAGAGACTCGGGGGAGGCCTCCCCTGAAAGCTGGATTCCCACGGCTTGTCTGTGTGAATTCCTAACCCGCTCGGCTGAAGTTAAGCGACCTAAAGTCGTGCCGAAGTCAAATCGGTCGTCATGGTACTCGAGCGAAACTGAGTGCTTTAACGCTCGCCGCTCGGCCCCACAGCAGACCAGAGACTCGGAGGAGGCCTCGTCTGAAAACTGGATTCCCACCGATCGTTTGTTTAAAATCTTAGCCCACTAGCTCAAAAGTAAGCGCTAAAATGTCCTGCCAAAGTCACATAGGTCGTCATGTTACAATTTAGTGAATAAAGGCCTACTACAGGAGCGAAACAGAGTGCATTGACGCTCGCCGTTCGGCCCCACGACCTCTGAGAGGCTTGGAAGAGGCCTCCCCTGAAAGCTGGATTCCCAAGGATTGTCTGTGTGAATCCCTAGCCCGCTAGGCTGAAATTAAGTGACCTAAAGTCGTGCCGAAGTCAAATCGGTCGTAATGGTATTCGAGCGAAACTGAGTACTTTAACGCTCGCCACTCGGCCCCACAGCCGTCCAGAGACTCGGGGGAGGCCTCCCCTGAAAGCTGGATTCCCACCGATTGTTTGTTTCAAATCTTAGCCCACTAGCTCAAAAGTAAGCGCTAAAAAGTCCTGCCAAAGTCACATAGGTTGTCATGTTACAATTTAGTCAATAAAGGCCTACTACTGGACCGAAACCGAGTGCTTTGACGCTCGCCGTTCGGCCCCACGACCTCCGAAAGGCTTGGAAGAGGCCTCCCCTGAAAGCTGGATTCCCACCGATCGTTTATTGCAAATCTTAGCCAAGTAGCTGAAAAGTAGGCGCTAAAACGTCCTGCCAAAATCACATAGGTCGTCATGTTACAATTTAGTCAATAAAGGCCTACTACTGGAGAGAAACCGAGTGCTTTGACGCTCGCCGTTCAGCCCCACGACCTCTGAGAGGCTTGGAAGAGGCCTCCCCTGAAAGCTGGATTCCCAAGGATTGTCTGTGTGAATTCCTAGCCCGCTAGCTCAAATGTAAGCGCTAAAAAGTCCTGCCAAAATCACATAGGTCGTCATGTTACAATTTAGTCAATAAAGGCCTATTACTGGACCGAAACAGAGTGCTTTAACGCTCGCCGCTCGGCCCCACAGCTGTCCAGAGACTCTGGGGAGGCATCCCCTTAACGCTGGTTTCCCACCGATCGTTTGTTTCAAATCTTAACCCACTAGCTCAAAAGTAGGCGCTAAAAAGTCCTGCCAAAATCACATAGGTCGTCATGTTACAATTTAGTGAATAAAGGCCTACTACGGGAGCGAAACCGAGTGCATTGACGCTCGCCGTTAGGCCCCACAACCTCTGAGAGGCTTGGAAGAGGCCTCCCCTGAAAGCTGGATTCCCAAGGATTGTCTGTGTGAATTCCTAGCCCGCTAGGCTGAAATTAAGTGACCTAAAGTCGTGCTGAAGTCAAATCGGTCGTAATGGTATTCGAGCGAAACTGAGTGCTTTAACGCTTGCCACTCGGCCCCACGACCTCCGAGAGGCTTGGAAGAGGCCTCCCCTTAAAGCTGGATTCCCACCGATCGTTTATTTCAAATCTTAGCCAAGTAGCCGAAAAGTAGGCGCTAAAAAGTCCTGCCAAAATCACATAGGTCGTCATGTTACAATTTAGTCAATAAAGGCCTACTACTGGAGCGAAACCGAGTGCTTTGACGCTCGCCGTTCGGCCCCACGACCTCAGAGAGGCTTGGAAGAGGCCTCCCCTGAAAGCTGGATTCCCACCGATCGTTTATTTCAAATCTTAGCCGAGTAGCTGAAAAGTAGGCGCTAAAACATCCTGCCAAAATCACATAGGTCGTCATGTTACAATTTAGTCAATAAAGGCCTACTACTGGAGCGAAACCGAATGCTTTGACGCTCGCCGTTCGGCCCCACAGCCATCCAGAGACTCGGGGGAGGCCTCCCCTGAAAGCTGGATTCCCACCGATCGTTTGTTTCAAATCTTAGCCCACTAGCTCAAAAGTAAGCGCTAAAAAGTCCTGCCAAAGTAACATAGGTCGTCATGTTACAATTTAGTCAATAAAGGCCTACTACTGGAGCGAAACCGAATGCTTTGACGCTCGCCGTTCGGCCCCACGAGCTCCGAGAGGCTTCGAAGAGGCCTCCCTTGAAAGCTGGATTCCCACGGCTTGTCTGTGTGAATTCCTAGCCCGCTTGGCTGAAGTTAAGCGACCTAAAGTCGTGCCGAAGTCAAATCGGTCGTCATGGTACTCGAGCGAAACTGAGTGCTTTAACGCTCGCCGCTCGGCCCCACAGCCGACCAGAGACTCGGAGGAGGCCTCGTCTGAAAACTGGATTCCCACCGATCGTTTGTTTCAAATCTTAGCCCACGAGCTCAAAAGTAAGCGCTAAAAAGTTCTGCCAAAGTCACATAGGTTGTCATGTTACAATTTAGTCAAGAAAGGCCTACTACTGGAGCGAAACCGAGTGCTTCGACGCTCGCCGTTCGGCCCCACGACCTCCGAGAGGCTTGGAAGAGGCCTCCTTTGAAAGCTGGATTCCCAAGGCTTGTCTGT